>NC_056743.1:1636920077-1636935077 GCF_019279795.1 Protopterus annectens | reverse complement strand
TTTGGACTGCAGGTCAGAGATTGCCTTCCCTATCAAGGATTGATATCAGTGTACATGAAAGAGAAAGAAACAGGGGTCCTAAATAAAAGACCAGCACTTGTAGAGTTTTTAGGGGAATCTAGAACAGAAGCTGACATTAAAGAAGGAATAATTAGTAGAGCATATAAAATATTGTATGACAAGTATAAGAATCAATCAGAGGAGCTTAGAAAGGAATGGGAAGAGAGATTTGATAAGGATTTCACAAAGTGACAATGGGGGTATATGCATATCTTCCAAGTATGCAACCAAGTGTAGAAGATGTAGGATCTTTGCCAGGAAGTGTTTACATAGGTATTTTTATACCCTAAGTAGACTCCAAAGAATTGTTCCTTAGGTGGTTTGCAAATGTTGGAGGTGTGACGGGGAAGAAAGATGTAGTTGGAAACATATTTTTTGGAAGTGGAATAAGCTGGCAGACTTTAAAGATTTCCTGGAGAGCACACTGTTGGGGATACTGTGTGAGCAGATTGGATTGACTGGGGAGATGATTTTTTTTTGAGTTATGATACAGACATAGTAAAGCCTTGCTCAATTTCATTATGGTGGCTGCCAAAAAGCAATTACTAGGACATGGAAATCAGAGTCTAAACCAACTTTACTAAAAGTAGTGAACACAGTAACAGAGATAAATCAACTGGAATTGGGATCTTTAGAAAAGGAAAGGAGGAAACTACATAGGAAAACATGTGAAATGTAGGAACAATATATGCACAGAAGGAATGGTGTTTGAAGAAAGAAGGATATGAATGAGCTATATAATGCTTAACTTACAGCAACTGGATAGATTATAAGTGGTATATAATGTTTGCAAATACAGTTGTTTCAGTGGTGTCTGTGATGCATAATGTTTGCAACTAAAGTGGTTTCAATGTTGTTTATTTTCCATTTATATAAATGGAAGATTGCCTGTGTCATATGTGGTAATTTAATAAAGATGTTTTTGTTATAAAAAAAAAACAATGAGCCAAGAAGCTGCTGTCATCCTAAATAGATCCAGTATGTGTCAGGCTGGGATGAGATGGGTTATAATACTTTCTGTTTTGCCATGGATTGCTCACACCTCTCATATCAGGGAGATGGGTCCTAATACTTTCTATTTTGCCATGGGTTGTGTACACCTCTCATACCAGTGCTTCCACCTACTGGATAATACTTTTGCTACAAACATAGAGCCTTTTTTATACCAAGTCACTCTGCCAGATATACTTACATGGCAAACTAAAACTCCAATTCACACAACATCAATGTAGCATTATTCAGTGCTAGGAGTCTCAAATGAAATATGCCTGAACTTTATTTCCTCCTACAACTGAAGTACAATCATATTGCGTAGGTACTGAGGCATGGTTTCAGTGCAGTGATAGCATTCCCTCCATACCTGAGTGTAGTGTCTGTCATTCATTCAGGCCCCTGGGCAGCTGTGGTAATTATCTGTATTTGTTAGAACTACCCTACTTCATGTCAAATTACCCGTGACTCTAAGTTGGAGTTCCTAGAGATCCAACACACCATTAACAAATCTAACTTTTACTTCCTTGCTTGCTACAGATCTCCATCAAAGTCTCCCAAAGATACTGAAATAAAATATCACACTAAATACTTTTTTGCTAGAGGATTTCAATTACCCAAACACTACAGCTTTAAAAATGGATATGCTCAGTATTTCCTGGACTTTGTTAATGCCAATGCACTGGAGCAAATGGAAAAATTAACCACTAGTGGCTCTAATATCACTGACCTGGTCCTTAACAGTCTATCCCCATCCTGGTTGATAAGGACCTACTCATCCTTAATTAAATCTGACCACAATTCAGTCACCTTCTCTGACTGTCTTAGAGGCACCACTGCTCCACTAAATAAGACCTTTAGGGACTTCACCAGAGCAAACCGACCTTAGCTTGCAGAAGACCTAGGCAACATTTCCAACAATCCCATGCAAACAGACCAAGCTGAGGGAGCTACCACATCCAGATACTGACTTTTACCAACATTGATAGCTGTGTACATATGTCAGTACCTCTGAAGCCTAAATATAGTGATACATTCAGGAGTAAATCTCTCTGGTGGAATTCCCATATAAATAAGCTGCATAACAAGGACAGAAAATGATGAAAACTTGTAAGAAATCCCACTACCGTTATCTCAACACACCAATAAAACATGCTAGCAAAGACTGTTAGAGAATGTAAAGCAGAGTATGAGCTTAAGGTCACTACAGACACCAAAGGTAACTACACTGGTTTCTTCAGCTTTGTCATGAAATTAAGGAATAATAACGTACTATGTAATGGATAATGAATAATAAAGGAATAACAATGTACTGTGTAATGGATAATGAATAATAAAGGAATAATAATGTAATGTATAAAATAATATAATATATAAGGAATAAATATGATACTATGTAATGGATAATGAATAATAAATAAATAAATAATAACTATGTAATGGATAAATAATAATAAAAAGGAATAATGAATAATAAAGGAATAATAATGTACCTGGACCTTGCTTTACCATTACTTCACAACTTTCTCATGCTGTAGACTAAATGGGAATCTTAGACTAAATGGAATCTTTTTTTTCTGCAAAATGTTAAATGAATGTAACCAACTGTAAATTGTTTTTCTCTGTAAAATGTACACTGAATGCAACTAGATTTATGTTGTATTCTCTAAGTGGAGCTTTTCTCTTTGGGACTCCACTGAAAATGTGTTTATAACCTAGCTGGACTAACCCGGTTAACAAATGTCAATAAATAAATAAATAAATAAATAAATAAATAAAACAATATCCAACAATTTACTGAGTTTTTCCATAATGATATCACACATTCCAATCTTAAGGATGTAGCAGAAAAAATGGGTGTATATTACCATGTTGACAGGGCTGGTCATCAAACGCCCTTATGTCAACGCATGTACATCGAAATAACTAAATGTCGAACGGCCACAAAAGCGTTTTTTTTTCCCAGGGGAAAAAAAAAATCGCTGGGCCATTGTCAGGAATTTGCCACTTCCTCCACTGTAGTACAATCTCAGAGTTGGTATATTTAAATAGGGGTGTGTGCAGGCACAGCCTCCCATACTGGAGGGTGTGTGGCTGAAGCCCCTGAATGCATTGTGTATGTCATTTTTGTTTGTTTTGTTTTTTGTTGGCCCAGAAATTTTATTCCATGGGAAAAAATTGCTTTTGGGGCCATTTGACATTTAGGTATTTTGGTGTACATGTGTCAACGTAAGGGCGTTGAATGAACAGCCCTGTTGACATGGTAATATAGAACACAAAAAAAATAGTCCTCACTTGGCCTCACCTAAGCACATTGTTGCCACAGTATCCCTAACAACTTTTACCCCATGGAATTACCTTGGAACAAGTTTCAAAATCCCTGGCAAAGACTAAATATTATAATTCCATGGAATCAGATAACATACCGGTCTGCATTCCAATCTGTGACAAGTATGTACTATCTGAGTCTCTACTCACACTTTTTAACTTCAATCTATCCCCAGGGTTTGCACCTAGTGCCTGGAGAAGAGCCACCATGACTCTCTAGTACAACGGTAGCCCCTCTACAGATACAGGCAACTGTAGGTCAATCAACCTCAACAGCCTCATATGCAAAGCCATGGAATATATCATAGCAAAATTCATTTATAGAGACACAGGCAGATTAACAGATCTACATCCTAATCAGGTTTTGTGAATGGCAGATCCTGTCTCCTAAACCAAGTAAGCTTTCTTGAAATGGTTACAGACACTGTGGACAGTGGTCAATCCATACACACTACTTATCTCAATCTGGACAAGGCTTTTGACACTATCCCCCATGCCTGTACCATTAATAAGCTAGAAAAACATAATATCACCCCCTATGTTATCTGTTGGAATAAAAATCAGCTATTTGACAGCTCCCAGTTTTTGAAATTTGCTGATACCATCTCTGAACATAACATTATAGCTAGTGGAGTAGTGCTGCCAGCTCTCCTGTTTGGTATTAATTTTGTAGACATCTAAAAAATGTGGTTGACCATATTTGCTAGTGACTACAAGCTGAACACTGTTAGCCACTCATTCACTGATACTAGATATCTCCAGCAAGGGATGGTGCTTGTACATACCTAGTGTACTAAAAATGGTCTCAAGTTAAATACAAAAAAAAAAAGCCATGTAGCAGTAATTGGTAGTTAATCTGTTCCCACCTCATATGCTTTCAATAAATGGTATTCTCCTTCAGAAAGACATGGTTATAAAAGACCTGGGTACGTACATGGACAATTTTCTCTCATTCAATCATCATGTTTCTACCATAGTCAGGAAATCCCTCTGTCTGGTTGAGTTAATTTCCAGGAAGATATCTTCAAGATGTAAACTAGTAATTCTGCCACTGTACTTTTTCTTTATCAGATCTAGCATTGAATATAATACTCCTTTGATATGTACAAACTAAACCATATTGCTCAACCAGAAAGGTATCAAATATACCTTACCAAGAAAATCAAAGGTCTAAAACCTTTTAACTATCCAGACAGATTAGCACAATTCTTTCTATACTTAGTACCTCAGGCTCCTCCAAGGAGACCTGTATCTTGTTTTTTGAGGCACACAAGAACCAAGATTCAACACTAACTCTGGGATCTACAGCTATACCACTAAATCTGGATGGTGCAGCGGTTGTGTTGTTGCCTCACAATAAGTGGTTCTGTGGTTTGATTCTCAGCTGGGGTGCCTTCTGTGTGGAGTTTCCATATCCTCCCTGCATTTTGTGTGGGTTTCATCTGGGTGCTCTGGTTTCCTCCCACGTTAAAAAGACATGCATCTGGAGCATTTCTCCCTGGGCGTCTGCTGAAAATTGGTTTCATTCCAAGTCGGACTTTCCTGGTAAACAAATGATAAATAAATAAAAATAAATAAATGATAATAAATAAAGAAGAGTTGCAGGAGATAAGAGTCCTTAACCTAGGTATTCCCAGCCTATGGAATAAATTTCCACTACTGGTCAAACAAAATACTACTTTGACTACCTTTAAGGCTAGTCTTGATGGCTTGATGGGTAGACACAAATTAACAGCAAGAATGTCATGTACAGCCCTGCTTGATTTGGGATGTGAGCACTATTAAGTGTTTGAAAAGGGAGGTATGACATTTTCAACTGTGTCTTCTTGAAGGTGTATATGGCTAGACAGAATCTGAGCTGGGGCTATTATAATTAAGGACTTAAATCCTGAGAACACTTTTGTACATGCTAAGGTTCCTTCTCCAGATCTTTTAACTGGATTCTCTACTCATTGTTCTGCAATAAGGAGCCATGGCGTCGGTGATCAATTTTCAAGTAAATGTCTTTATTAATCCACCACTCATCTGCCTTGGACTAATAAACACTTTTACTTAAAAAAAAAAAAAAACAGTTGTAATAGCACTTTTACAGTTAAATCTTCCTGTATATGAAAACAAAGGTTGCCAGAAATGTTACTGTTAGAGATTTGCTCATCAGATGTAACATTGCTTGAATTACTAATGCTACTAGTGCTGACAACATTAGTAACTTGAACAGCGTCGACAATGTCTTTTTCATTTTCATTTCCAGTTATGACACAAGACTCTATAACCATGCCGTTTTCAGTGCATAATGGAAGAGCTTGTCTACTTGTCTATGCTGCTGCTGCTGCATCCCTTGTCAGCTTTTTAGTTCTCTTTGCAAGCAAGGTAGCAACATGTCTATCAATTTTAATAGGAATGCCTTTGTATAGGTAAACAAAACCATTAAAAAAGGATGTTTTCCAATACTACTGTTTAACTGTTGAATATCGTTATGAAGGCATTCTAATTTAGATGTATGGCATTTTACTAAACACTAAATCATTTCCAAACCAGTATGACTGAATAACTTTACTAAATCATGACATATAATGTCACTTGAAGAGATGCAGTTAGGAAATGTATTTATTCTCAACTCTTGCGGTATTTGCTCTAATTCTAGGCATCTTTCAATATATAAAATGTCCATTTCTAACAACTTATATTTAAACAGTTTTGTTTGTAGTTCATAAATAAGAAACTTACAATTAGATGAGAATCCATCTTGAACTTCAATGATCATTCCACTCACTCCAGGAAATGTGTGTGAGATACCTAATTAACATTCTGATCTTGTAAAAATGGTAAGAGAGTTTCCTACCTTTTTATACAAAAAATCTTTTAATCTTAAATGGAACTTGACATAGCAAGGGATGTGAATATATTAAATTTTAAAACAGGTGTGTTCTGTCGTATGTCCTGTAAACAGTGTCTGCTTATCAATAGTGTCAACACTATTTATTTTGATCATTTAAAGTGTACGATTTCATCTACAGGAAGATTTAACTGTAAAAGTGCTACTATAGTTTATTTAGCTGCTTGCTGTTCGTGTACATGTTATTATATAGGAAAAAGTATTAGAGAATTGCCTATACACATTAGGGAACATGTAAAAGCAATTAAGGATGGTGATTTAAATAATGCTTTAGAAAAACAGTTTTAGGACATTTCATTTTTTTTTGTTTTGGAACAAGTTGATTTAGGTAGGTTCCCTAATGGTTGCAGTGATTTTTTAGAGACCCAGGCATTGATGTGGCAAATAAAACTAAGAGCCGATCAATTTCCTGGGCTCAATGAAACTCTTAGTATTAAATGGTTATTGAAATATAAGGCAATTTGAATTTGTATATTTCAGAATGGTTTTACATATGTTTTGTCTTTAATTTTATTTTATCCATGTGATTGTCTTCTAAACAGCAACAATCATCGTAGTCTTTATGAATCCTGCAATCACAAAAACAATTCCATCTAGCAATATGTATTAAAACAATCCTAGCAACTTGTTATGAGCCCATGCAAGCAAGAGTGCCATTTTGAGTGAGCAGCCGGAATGAAAGCATATATGTGTGTAGTAGTCAGTCAGTTAGTTGTTTAAGTTGTATGTTCTGTTCATCCATCCTGATGTGTTTGTTTGTAATAAACTACTTAAATGAACACCCAAGTCTCATTGTCTTATTTGAATACACAAGACGAGCGATATTTGGTATTATTAAGTAGTAGAAATCCTTTCTGTTTTAAGGGAAAAAAAAAACAATGCGTATTCTCTCTCTCTGTCTCTCCTCTCTCTCTTCTTTTGTTTAAGTCAGTGGAGTCCTTTAATGTCCTGCTGTTTTCATAAGGAAACTTGTGGATTCCCAAACTCCTAACAGAAGGCATCTGGTGTATCAATTTGTGCAGAGTGATGAAGATGTCAGCAGATAGATGTTAGGATTGTTTTAATACGTATTGTTAGATGGACTTCTTTTTGTGAAAGCTAGATTAACAAAGACCACGCTGATTGTTCTGTCCAATCAGCATCCATGTTTTTGATTGGAATATATCCTTTATTGTATAAAAGAATTAAATTTCTTTAGGAATGGTGATCTACAGTGAAGTATAACTGATCAGTTTTTGTTCAGAATAAGTACTAGAGGGTTAAACAGGGGTAAGGATTAAGGAGAGAAAAATTTAAATGTGTTCCTGTGACATTAAAGATAAGGGTAGATGGCAAAAGGAGGAAGAAAGTGGCTGTAAGCAGAATGGAAGTGGAAAGTGAAGGAAACAGTAAAGGAAGTAACAGATATACTCAACAATGCAATCTTGGAAAATGTGTAAAGGCAAACTTCAATTCACTAGTAGGACGGTTTAAAACAACAGTAAGGAGTAATAGAATGGATGCTGTAGGAAGTTCAGATGGAAATGGGGAAGGTAGGAAGACTGAAGGAAAACTCACAGGAGGGGGGTGAGTATGTGAAAAATGATAGAGGAAAAATAGAGATTAAGTTACTGAACACTGCTGGAAGAAACAAAGAAATAGAGGAAAGATTGCGGGAAGGTAAGGAATTTTGCTAAGAGCAAGAAATAAACATATGTAATACTGAGCATGAAGATTAAGGAATATGAGGCCGGCAATCTTAGTTATTGCTCTGAAAGAGAATATGGAGGGTTAAATAGAATGGCAAAATGTGAGCATTCATGAGGAATTTTTGTAATGAGGTAATGAAAGGGGAGAATGAGTGACAGGATAAAAGGGTGGTAGGGATGGATATAGAAGTGAGGGTGTACATGGTATGCAAATAGGGAAGAGTTACATGATAGTTGAAAAAAAAAGCTTAAAAAAACAACTGAGTAGATAAAAATGTAAGGTGGGTAGGTAAAAATGGCAAGATGTTAGATGGTCCCAATTGTCAAGGAGGTCCTGTACCTCTCTCCCTAAGACTTTTGTAAATTATTAAATCCTTGCCAATTTTCACAGTGCCTTTTTAGGCAATGTCAGAAAGCTTCCAACATATTTAAAACAATCCAGATAACATCAAGGTATTGCTGCTCAATGATAGCAACCTTAACAAAAAAATCTACTCCTTACCTTGGAAAATATTGATATATGCATTGTTACAGAGACCTAGTTCAAAACCATCAGTGCAGAGTTTTAATGCTTATCACATATTCACACCCACCACATTAGACAAAGGCACTAAATGGAGTGATGTATACACATTCTTAAAAAAACACAATCTCCAGAATAGTTGGACAATATAATGACCCAGAATTCCACCATGCTTAATTTACTATTAACAAAACCCATTATCATATCATAGGTAATTATGGGACCCAGTCTATGTCCCCCTCAGCTCCTAGCTCCTACCTAACTAGTATGGAATCCCTTTTTTATCAAGATGCCTATGTCACAAGTGATAATTCAATAAAGGTGTGTGAAAAAAAAAGACACACAATTCTCCTAGGGGACTTCAACTACCCCTCCATAAAATGATACATCTTCAAACATGTATGTACAGAGATTTCTGTTTCTCATCAATGCAAACTCCATCCACCAGTTATTCTGCACCCCAACCAGACATGAAAAATTCCTAGATGTGGTCCTTACCAATATGAGTCATCTTTCCTCCCGACCATTTGTAATTTCTTCCCTAGTTAAATCCGACCACAATTCAATCATATTTACTATAAGACTGAAGCATTTTCCATTACCTTGGTAACCAGAGATTACTAAAACAGTGAAAACCTAACTAAAATTCAAAAGCCCCTTCCATCTTGTTGATAGCACTGCTTATGTGGAATCCTTCACTGCCAAATGTTATTCACATGTAAATAGCTGCATGGATGCGCCTGTTCCTGTCAGAAATAAATGCTATGCCAAATTCAAAAAGAAACCCCCTGATGTGAAATCCAAATATAAAAAGGTTGTATTATAAAAGGAAGAAACTCACTGCACAAAAAAGCAAATCAGATTCTCAACATGCCAAGAACAGCTTTGCTAAACTAAAAAAAAAAAAAAAAAAAGAGAACCCTAGACCCAGATCAAGTCAACCAAAGTGACATATGAGATACAATTAGGCAGGCAAGTGAATGATAACCACAGAGCCTTCCTTAATTACGTTTAAAATGCCTAATACTGTGCAGTGTGAATAGTAAATTCTATCACATACTCAAACCAAGAGCACATAGTCTAACAGACAAATTTAGGTCAAAAACTTCATCCCTACTCCCCTAAGGTATTCTGAGATTACATACCTACAAATAGACACCCCACTCAAATCTCCCAAGAACAAGTCCTCAAGACTTTATCTAAAGCCAAGAACACTAGGTCTATGAGACCAGATGACATACAAGGCTCCCTGATGGCCAGCTTGAAACATGACTTGTCTAATTCCGTACAAAAACTATTCAATACCAGCCTCAAAATGGGCTTTGTGCCAGCTGAATGGAGGACAGCAACAGTCATTTTCTTGCATAAAGGTGGGGCTTTGATGGGCCTAGATAATTATAAACCCATAAGCCTGACCAATCTCATTTTTAAGTCTATGTTAAGGGTTGTTGTGGAATTGATATAGGTAACCAGCCCCATCCAAAATCATCAAGGGCAGGCCCTGCCTACCTAACCTGGTCAATTTATTTGAAAAAGTTACTTAAGAAATGGAAGTAAGCAAACTAGTGCACACTGCAAATCTAGACCTAACAAATGTATTTGATACTATCCCACACTTGGGCATCATAGATAAACTCTCTCAGCTAAATCTCAGTCCTTATGCATCTCATAGAACAGCTGATAAATTCACAAGTAGAATCCAGGAAGTCAGAAAGGCAGTTCTACCTCCTCCAAAAAAGCTGTCACTAGTGGTGTACCCAGGTTTCAGTCCTTAGGCTCTCCCCTTTGGTATTTAGCCCTTACAGATTCATAGATTTACAGATTGTTACTAGACTAAGGACCCAGGGGGCCTTTCTAAGCCTAGGCAAGTTTTCCCAAAAGAATAATGTCATCCTGTATCCAATTAGGACATGGAGGACCAGGCATTTATAAACTACATCTGTACATAATGGACACGAATGCCTGGCCCAGTGTAAATTTCTGATTTCCAATCCACTGGTCTAGGTTGAGATTCATTTGGGTAATAGACAAACGTAGCCTCACATGGATGGAAAGCCTGCTCCATAGGACGGGTAGTCTCTGAAACACATATCTGTCTCATTGGCATGAGACAAAATTCAGGTCCCTAGACTTTGTGTTTCTGGTACTGTTTGAATAAATAATACAGGATATTTATAAGTATGGGGGCTTCAGATGATTTGTAAAGCAAGCATAGATTACCCTCAGCAATCTAGAGGAGACTGAGTAGAGGAAGCAAATACAAAGAAAATAACAGTTGGAGGAAAACAGTCTGGAAAGCAATAAATCCACTAGAAATATAAAAACCTCATCCACCTAGGAGCGGGCTCCAACTCCAGAAAGGAACTGCAACAAAGTGTCTAAAACCACCACAAAATACTTTATTTAAGCTAATAATCTGTACAATTAGCTTCATCAGAAAAAAAAATTCCTGCAAAAAAACATTTTATATATATATACTAAAGCAGTTCATAAAATTCAATTAAATAATTAAGCCATAAACTGAATGGATCTTTAAGGTACATGCACTTACAAAAATATTTAAGTTCAATGTTTCATTCTTAAAAAATGCACATATCATAATGAACATACTCAATATTGAGTAAAATTGTCTGACTATTTTTTTCCATAAATAAATCAAAATGAAACCAAAAAAGAACTGTAGATACTCCACCAAAGGCTGCTGCTCACAAAAATTTCCAAAGGAAAGAAGAAAAAAACAGGTACTAGCCACCACGCTGAACAGCTTCAAAACTTTTATTTAAAACATAACTAGAAAGACAAGAATGAGCACTTTTGGGACCAAGTCCTTCTTCAGATGATCTGAAAAAGGGTTCGGTCCCGAAATCGCTCATTCTTGTGTTTTTAACTGTTTTAAACAAAAGTTTTGAAGCTGTTCAGTGTGGTGGTGGCTTTTTGCTTCTTTCCTTATAAATCAAAATGAATAATAAATAAACAAATTATTAAATATTTTTAATGTAAATAGCCTATTTTTTAGTGATTGATGTTACAAACTTCAATTAATAAAATGTAGTAAAAGATGGACCTGTATTAAGCCAAGTGAGAGTATTCAAGACTTTCAAATATTTTCAAATATGGGTAAAATGAGGAAAATCTTAACTAAAATATTTTCTAATATCTATTGACCCTTTGTTTTAGTACTGGTATTAAAGATAAACTGCCATTGATACCCAGAAAGTGGGTCACTTCCAGTTTGATTTGTCAGCTTAGTTCTCTTAGCTCAAGTTGGTCTTTCCAAGCCCCTCCCCTTGGATCAGGGTAACTCTTTCTAAAATAATGAACAAAAAGTATTTAAAACCAGGGCATAAAACTGAATGCTCAAATAGGGCATTGTTCAGATTTTGTTTCATTATGCTGTAGTTGTACTCATATATTCTCTTTTTAAGTTACCTCTTTTTTTTTTGCCCACATAAAAGGTAGGACAGGAGGAACAGGTGCCCAGATATACCAATCCTTTTTTCATAAAACTGCCATCCTGTGAATAAACAGTAACTCTGGACCCGTTATTTAATTGTATAACATGTTGGTCAAGAATATGACACAGCTACCACATTTTCTAGTCTCTCCACTCATTACTTCTATTTGATTCTAACATGTTTTTATGTTGTAAGCTGTTTTGTATGTAAATATAGTTCTAGATCCAACAATGTCCTTGAGTTTTTCATTACTGGTTATAAAATACATTAGTATTTGTTAATAATATTTTTAATAATGTGGGAACCTGTACTATAATGTAATATACTGTCATACTGTCTTTCCCAAGTTAACAGTCCTAGATTTGCAAAAATGGGGGTGAATGTCACCCTCATTGCCATGTATTTATCTGTTAAATAATTTCTCCTTCAAACCAGATATAGTTTCTCTCAAGAACAATTTCCAATACATTTCATTACCAACCTAACTTGTAGTGAATCCAAAATATCTAGATTTAAACGTGCATCTTTGAACATTTCTAGGCCCACATCCTGCACGATACTGGAAAAAAGCTCAACACCAATGGTCAAAAGAGTTATGTCTTTGTGCAAAAGGAAAGGGTTAATCCTCCCCAAAAATTCACATGAATCTATGATAACGTGAGTCTGAATCTCCTGAAAAGATTTTAATAATTAATCAACATATAGGGCAAATGGAAGGATTTTAGCCCCTGCAACTGACACAATGGGCCTAAATGGGGGTGGTGTAGGTCTTTATGTATCTTAGGAATAGAAAATATAACAGGTATTCTTTGGTTGTTTATTTTTTTTTTTTTTTTTTTTTTTTAGATGTGTAAGATATAAGATCCAGGCCATGTTACAATAGACCATCCTCTAAAAACTGGTCAATTATACAGTAGGACAAATTCAGTTCATTATTTGAGGTGGTGGTGTAAGCTTCACTCTCATATAAGATTTTCAACATCTCCTCTGTATAGTTCAAACTATCAAACACCACAACCCCCCGCCACCCTTATCCGGTTTCATAATTTGAATGGAGTGGCTTCTTTCTCTCTCTTCCATTTATATTCATTTTTTTGTTAAATTATATTTTGTGGGTTTCATATTTCCCACTGTGCAATGCCTTTAAATATCATACTTACATGTATTGGAAAAGACTTGGACAGGGGGTGGGGAGAGGCATGGCTAAGCTTTTTTTCTTCAAATCAGCTCTACTGGGATCCTGCCATACCATGGTATTGTATTGCAAAACTGATTTTCATACTAAATAGGTTAAATTAAATCAAAGTGTCAGTTAAATTATGCCTGGGTATGTGGACAAATGTGAAGCCCTTTAGAAAAAGTGAGAAATGTTCATCAGTTTTGATGAGGCAGGTATATATAGTGAAAGTATTTCTTTTATCACTTCAGGGTAAATGATTAATTTTGCCTCCACCATCCCCTGTTTGCTCTTCTCCCTCTCCTGATCTGGCCTCTCTTGTAATACCCGCCTTCTCTAGTTCCTATGGATAGCATGCTTAGCCTGATTATGATCATCACTTCTAAAAACCTCATCATAATTAGTAACCACATGGCTAATAACATTCTCATGTCTGTTGTTACCTACAGATTGGGTTTCATCTCTTGTATGAGAATCTTGTTTCTTATATACCAGAAAGGCTTTGCCTGTTTCATATTGTAGTTTGTCCCTCACAATTTTCTTATTTTTCTTCAATTTAATCTTATTCATATGTGTGTCTACCTTGTTAAAAACATTGTTATATTCAACAGAGTATATAGAAAAAAGCAATTCATTCCTAATTTTAGTATTTAAATGTTCAGTCTCTGTTTTAAAGTACCAACAGAAGTCTGATTCTCTTTGACAATAATCTCTAAAAGTTCAAGTCCCTGTTTATTAAAAAGTGCAATCAACTCTTGGTGAAATCTGGTGCCAGGGTTAACCTCATTGGGGAATTTGTAAAATCTAATCCCCTTGGGTACCCCATGCACACAAATAAATTAATTTAAGAACATACATTCCAGGTGTAAACTGCATAGTTTAAAACATTTATTTTAAATAATTGAATCTAGTCTTTCAGATTGTTATTTTCTCCACACTCTGGATGATGGTGGTATTCTGTCTTAAGAGAAACTTCCTGGTTTAACCAGTCATTAAAGTTAAAACTGGAATCCAGTCTTATATCTTGTTGTTCACTATTCAGATGAATATGATTTACAATACCCTGATTATTTTATGGATGCTGGTGGCTGGTTCTTAGCTCAGGATTATCTGGGTCAGGTCCTGCCGTTATGTTACCCATTTCATTCTTATTAAAATATTGTTCTGCCTCAAGCCATAGCCCTCATTATTCCACCCAGCATAAGAGAGTTCAGAAATAATAACAAGAAACTTTGTGAGCTCCCCTGAAATGTTGTTCACGGCTCGGGTAAGAACTTCCTTGCCCTAACCATGTTAGGTTTCTTGAGAGAACATATTGCAGTCATTGGGTCCACCCCTTCCTCCATACTAATAAATGAACCAAATACAAAGAAAAGAACTACTGGAGGAAAGCCGTCTGGAAAGTAATAAATCCACTAGAAATACAAAAAACAGATCCAGCTAGGAGCAGGCTCCAACTCCATAAAGGAATTCCAACAAAATTTCTAAAACCACCACAAAACACTTTGTTTAAGGTGATAATCCACACAATTAACTCCATTATAGGTTCATAAAAAATCCCTGTATCTGCCCAAAGGCATTATATATATATATATATATATATATATATATATATATATGGATCCCTTTAGTTAACGAAAACTATGCCTATTATTTTGCTGTGCCTCTGTCAAGCAGTGACACACAGTAATCACCGGGGTACACCAACAGACCGACAACACAAAATTCCGACAATACACACAACCATACATGCACTAACCGTAACCCAAAGCATAGGGAGTCTCTGGGTGAAGAATCTGTCCAACACAACCACACACTTACCCAACCCTAACCCTAACTCACTTAACCCACCCCTAAACCCACAGTCCGTCACTATCGCACAC
>NC_056743.1:1636880077-1636917577 GCF_019279795.1 Protopterus annectens | reverse complement strand
TGTCATGCCCTTATTTATAAGTTGTGTAAAATAAAAGGATTTCCTCACCACTGTGGCCATGTGGTGGTCGAAGGTAAGGCTACTTTCTATGTGTGTACCAATTTCTCTGACCACTAGGTTGACTCTTAGGGATGTGCAATCAACATGGTAATTAGTGAGGATAGTTCCCTTCCCAAAGGGTACAATTATGCATTTCATAGCACTGAGTTTAAGACCATGGATTTGGCACCATTCATTAATTAGAGATGGACCTTCTTGAAGAATGCTAGTGTCTGCAGTGGAGTCATGATAATGCTCAACTTGCAATCATCTGCAAACTATGTCAGCCATTAACTTTCAGCATTTGCTTCCATGTCAGAGAAATAGACACAAAAGAGGAGCAGGCTAAATACTGAGCCCTGGAAGACTCCGCTAGTGACTGGCCTCTTGGTTGAGGTGGTCTCACCTATTTTGACCTGCTGAGTCCAATCAGTGTGCCAGCTGGCCATCCAGTGGGTGATAAAAGTGTTTATACTTAATTTAGTGAGCTTGTCTATAATGCCTGAGGTGGGATATTGTATCAAAATCCTTGACCAGGTCAAGGTGAGCTGTGTGCACAATCTTGCCCACATCCATTGCTTTAATGACCCTCTCAAAGAAGTCAAAGCTAATGTTAAGGGTTTGTGGCTGACCAAGTTTGCAAATGACTGCAAACATGGTGTCATCATAAACTTCTCATAGGGCACCAAGATCCTTTAGGAGGGCCTGTCACAAACAAATAGCTAGTGTCAAAACCATAGACTAAAACTAAATGTTAATAAGTGTATAAATGTATACTTTGGCAATCATGACTCCCCTTGTAACTATCACATTGTCAACACACCTCTGAAAATTGATCCTGTAGTTAGGGATATGAGATCCTATGTCAAAAATAAACTGTCCGTTGATCACCAGATATCTACTGTTGTAAGGAAGTCATTCTTCATTGTATGGCTTGTATGTAAAAGTATTGCATCCAGATCCAGGTATGTATTCATTCCACTGTACTTGGCACTTATTTCACCCTTATGGTATGTAACTGCTCACATACTTATCACAACTGGAATGGCCACAGCACTTTCTCTCTAAAAAAAAAATGTAAATCATTCTCATTACAGAGAAGTGACCTTTGTCTTGCGTATAGATGTTCAACAAACTCAGTTATGTCAGACCCATTAAACATTCGTAACTCCAGTATTATCACTGAGAGATATGCTTGAGGGATCTAGTCTTCTTAAGTTCCTCACAGATCAATAGCCTTATTAGTACATATGAATCTATAAGAGATAATTGAGTGTTGTTTTTTCCAACAAAAGGAAAAGAGGAGGTATTTGAAGACATGGTGAGTGCAACAAAAGCATCATAAGCCCAAACTGCAAATGTCTGTGATGGTGGAAAAAGTAAAAGTAGTGGCATTGCCTTTGTGAGGAGGAGATGTGGAATCTAGATGGTTATAGACTAATGTAAGTAGTAAATATAGATAGTTAAAATGTTGACAATATTCTGAGAGAGGGAAATGGAGGGTGTCCAAAAATGACTGAAGAAGGGCAGGTGGAATTTGTTCAGGAAGAAGTCAGTGGGCAAGTGCTGACTACTTAGTTCATTTGTGAATGAGGTAAGAAAAGATGGAAAAGACCAAGCAATGGCAATATTTTTCAGTAAATCTTTTCAATCTGTTAGAAAACCATTGATTTAATATGCTGAGAGGGATATATGTAAGATGCAGGTATGTTTGGAAGCTATGTCCTAAAGACAATAATTAAGAGTTTGATCAGGGACAGGATGATATAAGAAACAACAGTGGAGATGCAAACCAGACAGAGATGCCTGACCTCTACCCTCACAGATTATAGCAGGAATGAAAACATTAGCTAGAATGCTGTGGGAAGCCCAGAGAAAGGACGGAATGGAGAAGAGAAAAATCATTTTCCACTGTTTTGGCAGATGACTCTCTATTAGTTGGAGGTAAAAAAGTAAACAAAATTGAAAGAGGTATAAAAAAAATTGAAAAAAATTTATAAAGAAGTCGAGACTAGCCAGCAGTAATGAGATGATTATGCAGGTATGACCCTGGGACAAGGACAGGGAAGGGAAAGGAAGAAGGCAACTAAGGAAAATAGTACAGATGCTCAGATTGGATATTAAGAAGAGAATGTGGAAAATTAGAGGGAGAACTACAATGGGCTATATGGGACGCCAAAACTATTGGCAAAACAGAAAGCAAAAGTCAGTTATGTTAGAAAAAGTATTGATGTGATAAGAATTATATGCTTCCTCTATTATCACACTAGGATCAATCATAACTTACTTGTGAGATAATGTCCAATTGAAAACCTAAAAAATAAACACACTAATAGTGCAGACTGAAAACAATTTTACAGGAAGTATACCCATCAGCACTTGCATCCCCGAATTAATATTTTATATTTATTTATATATAAGACATGGTTACACAACACTGAAGTAGGAAAAACTTCACAAAAAATATTAGTTAATTTATTTATTTTACATTTGTTCACCAGTGAAGTACTGCTGGGCACAAAGACCCTTTTTCAGTAGAGGCTATGATGAAAGAAGATTCTGCCAGCACAGCTAGCTGGAATATTGTAAATAACTATATGTCAATGGTGAATATCAAAATCATTTATATAAGATGCTTGTTACAAATGTATTAGAGCTGTATGCCATGTGTATATCAAACTGCTTGTACAGACATCAGTGTTGAAAAGATATTTGCAAAATGCTGTTTGAAAAGTAACCACAGTGTTCCCTACTAGAAGAGAACAGAAACGTACATGCACTATTGTAACTGTTTAAATGTATATATTTTAATAGTGGAAATTGGAATACAGGAGGTTAATTTCAGTCCAGCAAACTTCAGAAAAATAACTGAAATTAAATTACTTTATGGCTAGGTAATAAAAGATGGTATCTTTCAGTTTTCAATGTAGCAACAGACACAATGTCTGTACTAGGAAATTGTCTGTATTGTCTTTAGGGTGAACTAATTACTTGTCACGAAAGCATGAAGGAATGCAACTGTTTTATGACTTCCAGCATCTGCCAGAGATCTGAGGAGAACACCTGTCTGTATATTTTTACAGGTAGATGCTAAATATTTCAACATAATCAATGGTTGTTTTGCCTGAGAACTAAGGTCAGATGACAAGAAGTGATGTCATTCTGCAAGCTATCGCAGCAGTGGTATTTTAGATATTATTTTGAGAAGTCTTTTGGTGAGGCAGAGCATTCTGTCTTGGACCTGACAACAATTAGAAAATCCATTCGCCACATATGCTTGCTCTAGTAAGTTCTTGAACTCTGATGTCACTGTGACTATATATTTAGTATTGTCTTGTTCTTTTATTATTTATTATTAAATATATTTAATCCTTTCATTGTGGCTGATCTGTGTAGAGATATTTAAGTTTTGAGAGTACTTGCATATTTATTTGGTGACACTGTTGGGGCCCTTGGTCAAACTACAATTTGTATTAAAATCAATATTGTACACCAACTTGCACAACCTTTCCTAAGGGCCTTAAGGTAGCTGGCAGAGGGGTTCTGATGACAGTGAAAACTAAGTTATAGTCTGGGCAAAAGAAGTCATAGCTAATAAACCTGTGCCAGTCTTTTCCAGGTGTGTGTGTGTTTGTGTGTGTGTGTGTGTGTGTGTGTATGTGTGTGTGTGTGTGTGTGTGTGTGTGTGTGTGTGTGTGTGTGTGTGTGTGTGTGTGTGTGTGTGTGTGTGTGTGTGTGTGTGTGTGTGTAAATAGGTTCATAGGTTCATAGGTAGGTACTAGGCTATCGGACCTAGAGCCTAGACAAGTCTAGCCATAACGATTCCCTGGGTATTGCTTCCCACAAATATTTACTTTCCTGGACCCCTGTCTAACAGGGCTACTGATGTGATCCCAGGGGTGAATTTCCTCTCTCCCATCCAATCATCAAGGTTCCTCTTGGACTGGGCCAATGAGGCACTCTGCCTGGCATATATGGGCAGCCTGTTCTAGAGTATGGGGATTCTCTGGGTCAGGAACCTATCCCTTCAGCGTGCTCTATTCATAGTGATGACAAGGTCAAGATTCCTGGACTGTGTGGCTCAGATAGATTGGTATTTCTTTAGTGTAGCATGTCCAACAACTCTGGGTTTGACATGGCCTTGTATGTTAGGCAGAGATCACCTCTGAGTAGGCGATATGTGACAGAGTATAGCTGGGGTTTCATTAGAACGTCAGCATAAGGCATCTGCTTTAGGCTTGTGATTCTTTTTGTGAGGTATTTCTGCGGCCTTTCTAGTTGTTGCAGATGTCTTGTGAGGTACATACTAAATGGGGCATTGTATTCTATAATGGGTCTAATGAGGGATGAGTACAGTGGGACAATGACCTCCTTTCTTTTGGATGAAAAGCCCTTAGTGATGATGTGTGCCATGCAGAAGGATTTTCTAACTGTTGTGGCTATATGGTTATCAAAGGTGAGACCACTGTCCAGCTGTGTCCTTAGGTCTCTTATCACACTTTTGGTGTTTAGTGTACTGCCACCTATGTGGTAGTTCACATGTATGTGTTTTTTCCCAAAGGGGATAACTATACATTTTTTGGCATTTAGCTTGAGCCCATAGCTCTGGGACCAGGCATCTGTTTTGGTAAGGCCCTTTTGTAGTATAACCACATAATTTGGGGAATCAATAATGGCTCCCAGCTTACAGTCATCTGCAAACTTTGTATGACAGAGTCCCTTAGTGTTGGCCTGTACTTCAGAGAAGTAGATGCCAAACAAGAGTGGTCCCAGCACAGAACCCTGTGGTACACCACTTGTCACTTGTCTGGAGCTGGATTTGGAGTCGGCTACTTTTACAGTGTCTGTTCTGTCAGTAAGCCAGTTTGCAACCCATCGAGTGACGTAGGGATTAATGCCCAGCATAGTAAGTTTATCTATGATTCCAGATTGGGGGATAATGTCAAAAGTCTTGTTGAGGTCCAAGTAGGCTGTGTGAACCACCTTACCCTCGTCCATGACTCTGGAAACTGATTCAAAGAAGTCAATCAGGTTCAGGCAAGATTGTCCCTTTACAAACCCAAACTGGGTGGGGTCCAGTGTTTGAAGGTTGCCAATGTCTGTGTTTATAAGTTCCATGATAATATATTCCATGGTCTTGCAGATCAGGCTCATCAGACTGATGGGACAGTAGTTACTGGGATCCAAAGTGGATCCCCCTTGTGGAGTGCGATAACTGTAGCTGTGCGCCACTCTGTGGGCATGAAGCCTGAGGTGAGGCTATGATTAAACATGACACATAGGTGAGGTGCCAGTTCATTTTGTAGTTCATGCAGTACACAGCCTGGGATGTCATCTGGCCCCATGGATGCTGTATTCTTGGCTTAGGAGAGTGTGGATTCTACCTGAGTGGCCATGATTACTGGAATTTGGCAATCTTTTGGTATTGAGACGTGCCCTTTAGAGGGTGAGAGGGGGTGAAGTTGGCACTAAATCTATCTGCCAGGATATTGGCAATATCCTTGGGATCAGTATATCTAGTGCCATTCTGATATAGCTCAGAGCAGATATGAGTATTGCCATTTAGATTTTTGACATAGCTATAGAATGCCTTGTGGTTGTCTTTGGAATCTTTGGCAATTTTGTTTTTGTAACTAGCTTTGGAAGATTTTATGAGGGATCTCAGCTTTCTACTGAGACTGTTGAGGGAGTTTTTTGAATCCTGGGTTCTTCCTCTTTTCTGCAACAGTTTCTTCCTTCTGTAGTACAGCTTGTTTATAGCAAGGGACCACCAGATTGGCTTCCTTTTTTTAGAGGACAGCATCTTGGTTCTGTTTGGGATGGCTTGGTCCCTGCACGAGTGAGTGTGCTTGTACATCACCTTAGTGTAGGATTCAGCAATTGAACTTCCAGTTCCCATCTGCATGGGTGTCCTGAAATTTGTTACTTCTGACTTGAGAAGCATGAAGTTGGCTTTGGAGAAGTACTTTACCGAGGTTTCCTTAAAGGGGGTAGGGGTGGGATGTGGATGTCAAGGGTGATTAGCTTATGGTCTGATCTGACAAACAAGGGGGTGACCACTAGTGTGGAGCATCGATCTTCCATGTTAGTAATGACCAGGTCTTGAATATTGGTACCACTGGTGGTACTATGACTTAGTTGCTCTAGGTAATTGGAATTTATGAATTCCATGAACCATTGAACAAAGGTGTTGGTACAGAAGTGGTTTTCCCAGTTAATGGCAGAGTAGTTGAATCACCCAGTATTAGGGTGTTTGGTTGTATCCTAATATTTTCCAGAATGTTTAGAACAGTGTAGTGAAAATCTTGGGGCATGGTGGGGGATCTGTAGCAAGCTACACTTTGTATTGCAGTCTTACCTAGTGTTAGCTGCACCTGGAGAATTTTAGATGCATTGTGTTGGACAACCAGCCTGGGGGTGTGAATATCCTTGGTGAATATGGACACTCCTCCATGTTTAGTGTTTCAGTCCTGGCTTGATAGTTGAGAAGTGAGGTATGAGTTGTAGCCTGGTATTGCAGGGGTGCTCTCTGGAGCTTTGAAGCAGGTCTCAGTTACTGCACATATATTGATGTTCTCCAATTTTAGGAGAGCCTCGAGACAGTGCATCTTCAGGTTTAGACTACTAGCATTGAGTAGCATTACCTTCAGATTTTGCATGCTTGTACCTGTTACGGTGGTGGTTTTGTCCTTTGAACGTTGCCTAAAAAAGGCACTATAGTGGTGGCAAGAGCCTTAGCCAGTAACCTGAATCCCAGGGGCGACAGGTGCAAACCATCTCTTGCAAAGCATTGTGGTCTGTCATCTAGTTCTAAGGTAAAATTCGAAGAGCAGACTTTCTGGCACCGGGAATAGTTTAACCATAGCCCCGCGGTGCTGTAAGGTATGCAAATGTGCAAAGACTTTATGCCAGAAAGATGAAAGGGATAGAAATCAGCCCAAAATTGCCAATAAAATTGCAATTTCAGAGCTGGAAACAACTCCCCTAGTGTTAGATAGGCAGTATAATGCTCCCACTCTCACTGGTAAGCAAGAGGACCTCCCTCTACCACAGCAAGGTCTGGATATCTCTAAACACTAAAACTAAAGTTCTGAAATCAGCACCACCTGGAAACTGGACTATTCTAGTTATAGAAGGCAGGAAATTAGCAAACAAGATAGAATTTATTTTTGGTTAAATCAGGCTAAGCAATGCAGTTATACAGTAAATAAGCACAGAAAGGCTAATGCACTTGAGTGTATAGCCCAGAACAGTAAACTCAATTAAAACTTTGCAAAATTAAAAATTTGAAAATTTAAACTTTTTAAATAAAGCAAGGCAAGTGCACAATTGGAAAACAACTTACAGGCAGAAAAACAGTGAAATAAGTAGCTAATCTACTTTTTAAGCTTTCTGAGAAGTGCAGGTAATAAAAACGACCCAAATCATAAACAATTAGAAAATTCAGCAAAATGTACTTGCAGTTAGTACAAAAAGTCTCTCTTTCTCATTGTTGGTGCTGTAGTAGTCTGCAGGATGCCCAAACAGGATCTACTAATCTAAAACAAGTTCAAACACATGCAAACATGCATATTTATGCCAGAAAGTTGAAAGGTATACAGAATAGCCCAAAATGGCTAATAGAATTGTAATTTCAGAGCTGGAAACCACTCCCCTAGTGTTAGATAGGCAGTATAATGCTCCCACCCTCACTAGTAAGCAAGAGGACCTCCCTCTACCACAGCAAGGTCTGGATAGCTCTAAACACTAAAACTAAAGTTCTGAAATCAGCAACGCCTGGAAACTGGACTATTCTAGTTATAAAAGGCAGGAAATTAGCAAACAAGATAGAATTTTTTTTTTGTTAAATCAGGCTAATCAATGCAGTTAAACAGTAAATAAGCACAGAAAGGCTAATGCACTTGAGTGTATAGCCCAGAACAGTAAACTCAATTAAAACTTTGCAAAATTAAAAATTTGAAAATTTAAACTTTTTTAAATAAAGAAAGGCAAGTGCACAACTGGAAAACAACTTACAGGCAGAAAAACAGTGAAATAAGTAGCTAATGCTTTCTGAGAAGTGCGGGTAATAAAAACGACCAAAATCAGCAACAATTAGAAAATTCAGCAAAATGCACTTGCAGTTAGTACAAAAAGTCTCTCTTTCTCATTGTTGGTACTGTAGTAGTCTGCAGGATGCCTAAACAGGATCTACTAATCTAAAACAAGTTCAAAGAGATGCAAACATGCATATTTATGCCAGAAAGTTGAAAGATATACAAATTAGCCCAAAATGGCCAATAGAATTGCAATTTCAGAGCTGGAAACCACTCCTCTAGTGTTAGATAGGCAGTATAATGCTCCCACTCTCATTGGTAAGCAGTAGGACCTCCCTCTACCACAGCAAGGTCTGGATAGATCTGAACACTGAAACTAAACTCCTGAAACCAGCAAAGCTTGGAAACTGGACTATTCTACGTAGAAAAGGTGGGAAATTGGCAAACAAGATCATTTTTTTTTGGTTAAATCAGGCTAAACAATGCAGTTATACAGTAAATAAGCACATAAAGGCTAATTCACTTATGTGTATAGCCCAAAACAGTAAACTCAATTAAAACTTTGCAAAATTAGAAATTTGAAAATTTAAACTTTTTAAATAAAGAAAGGCAAGTGCACAACTGGAAAATGACTTACAGGCAAAAATACAGTGAAATAAGTAGTTAGTCTACTTTTTATGCTTCCTGAGATGTGCAGTTAATAAAAACGACCAAAATCAGCAAAAATTAGAAAATTCAGCAAAAAGTACTTGCAGGTAGCACAAAGTCTCTCTTTCTCATTTCTGGTGCTGTAGTAGTCTGCAGGACGCCCAAACAGTGTGTGTGTGTGTGTGTGTGTGTGTGTGTGTGTGTGTGTGTGTGTGTGTGTGTGTGTGTGTGTGTGTGTGTGTGTGTGCATGTGCGTGCGTGTGTGTGTGTGTGTGTGTATGTAGGGACACAAAGCACTGGTTGGACACAGGGAGTGCTGGAGACCTGACTTGAAACCCTGGCTAAGAACTCAACTTTACAGATATGCCAGTGGGGAGTCTTATTGGGGATCTTGTGAAAGGTAAAGGAACCTGCCCTGGACTGACTATGGTCTCTGTGTGCTCTTGAGGGAATTTGCACTTGATGCAGAAAGCTGCATATAATAATACTGTGTATGTACTTGTAATTATCTCAGTGAATGTCTCCCACTGTTGCCAGTGGTGAGGATTGAGGCTCCTTGATTACTGGTCCAGTGGGAGGGTTGTCACAGAGGCCTGGGGAGAAAAGCTCCAGTACATGCAGTACAATCAAAATTGTCCAAGTTATACAATATAAACCATGTCAAGAAGAATACAATTGCACTAAGTTCCGCAATGTCAAAATATATAATGTAGTAACTATACGTACACCAATAAAGCTTGTTATACTAATTTTGCTCTATACAGATATAGTTATATAACTAACTATACAGTAGGATAGATGTCACAATTCAGAGTACTGGGTCATTTACAAAGGGCGGATAGCAAAAGGTTGATTTAATGTTGAGATATAAATGAAATCAGTGATAAAAGATAGTTAAGAGAGGCATATGTAGAAGGTGGGGTGGGTAAAGACAGAGTGATAGTTGGTAACAGCGTGGATGATCGCAGAGGTGTAATAGAAGAGAAGGAAGATGTTATGCTTATCCTGAAGATGTACAGCTACAGAGCAGGATATTGAAAGGTGTTCTCTTAGATGTGTTTTGAATGCCTGATTGTTTTCCCGAAGTCTGAGAGCATGTGGGAGAACATTCCAGATGGAAGCTACAGAGTTTGAAAAGAAGGAGACTCCTGATTCATTTTGGGCTTCAGAGACCGAGAGGAGGAGTTTATCTTTAGAGTGAAGTGCTTTGGTAGAGTTGTAGTGTTGAAGCATGCCTTTTAGTGCTATATATTTACCAGGAAAGTACGTCAGAGCATGAACTAGTAGTAGTTGATTGTAGTGGAGGTGATGTGGGAGTTCAGTCCAATTTAGGGCAGAAAAGTTATGAGTTATAAAGGGCTAATTTGAAGCAAAGTGAGCTATTTTATTGTAGTTTTGAACCAACTTTATTTGTGTGGATGTTTGTAGCTTAATGAAGGGTGGAGATGCATATAATAAGGTATGTAGGAGCTAGATTTTACTTATGGTTTCTAAAGTTCTGTGTGTTTGGTAAGACTCTGCATAAGAGGCCAAGCTTTTGTTTTAAATCACAGAATAACAGTTTGAAAGTGTAGTTCAAATCTCATGTTGCCACCGATTATGACTCATAAGAGTTTGGTGTTAGGGACCTGTTCAATTAGACTGTTATTTAATGAAGTGATTTTGAAAAGAGTTTTGCCAAAGTTTTGGGAGACTGTTTTAGAGCAGAAAAGTAGTAGTTTCATTTTCTGGGAGTTACGTAGGTCTTGTGGAGTTGTGAGTTATCCAAACATGATTCTATGGATGTAAAGGATTTTTGAGTAATTTCTTGAAGTTTTTGTAGGTTAGAAGCTGTGCAGATGAGTGTGGAGTCATCTTCATATTGTACAAGTGTGGCATGCTTGGAAGCAGTGTGTAGATCATTTATAAGTATGTTAAACAGGAGGGCTCTAAGTATGGAACCTCGTGTCATGCCTACAGTAATGGGTAGGAATGAAAAGTATTCTTGCTGCCATTTGACTGCTTGGAATCTGATAGGTAGCCATTCAACCAGGAGATGGAGGAGGGGAGAGACATAAAGAGGAGAGTTTTAGCAGTAGCTTATGGTGCAAGACAATGTTAAATGCTTTGGGCAAGTCTAGTAATAAGGAAGTTACTAGGTTTCTGGTATTTTTGCTTTTATTAATGGCATCAGCAAAGCGAAGTAGGGCAATAGTGGTACTATGGTTCTTGGGCGACAACATTTTTGAAAGGGTAAGGATAGATAGAAATGTGATAGGCAAATCATTTTTTGCTGATAAGTATAATGAGATCAATCACCTAAGAACAGGGATATGAACATGTAGATTCTGTTTACCATTTACGTCTGGTAATATAGATATAGTGGGGATATTGCAGCAAAACTGGCACATTTTAACAGCTGATGATGAAATTAGGAAAATAGTTATTGGTTGATTGGCTTTTACCTATAAGAATATGAAATCTTTGAAAAGACATTTATGTAACAGACTTAGCAATTTGAGAACTGAACCATTTACAGAGCGAGTTGGTACATTTAGATGTGAATGTTGTAATTATTGCAAACACATCTCTAATGACAAGATGTCTGTACATCCAGATACTTCCAAGAATATTTATTTTTCGTGTTATGTGGATTGCATCATGAAAAACGTGGCCTATTTAGCTAGGTGTATGGAATGTCCAATGTTTTATGTGGGTATGACCACTCGACTGTTAAAGGACAGGATTATGGAGCATGTCTATTATAGAAGACAAAAAAATGTTCTAAGACTGGGTCAACACTCGGTTTTCACCTCAGAGCAACAGAAATAAAACAAAAGTGAAATGACCACAGCTGAGGAGTATAAAAACTATCAATTTAATATACAAAAAGAGGAAGTAAGCGCTTTGCGATCTTTTACTGATCGCTTCTTCATACTCTGTCTTACACATATAGAATCATCAAATTTAAAATGCATTCAGACCAATCACAGACAAAATGTAATAATTCAATTACACATTTTAAAGCAACGGACTGTAGCATTTGAAATAAAAATGTCTTAAAAAGCAATACAATTCCATAACACTTAAACATTGCATCTATATACAAATTCAATGTTTCAGGGGTCTAGACTTCAAGAAGGGTTTGAGTGAGACTGCATTATTTAACCCAGGCAACGTATCTGCTTGTAATAATAAAATCCATTTTTGTTCAGCTGCTCTACTCTATTTTTCATGTCACCCCCTCTAACACTTTCTTCCAAAACTTCTATGGCCATAAAATTAAAATCATGTTGTGCACCTTCTGCTTGTATATGTATTGCTAGGGCATTGGTCTCCTTCGCATTTGCTATGCCCCTTAAATGCTCCAGTATGCACTCTTTAAAACTCTTATTTGTTTTTCCTATGTAAAATACATAGCAAATTTTACAAAAGCAGAAGTACACTGAATGTTGCATCCTACAATCAGCATAAAAGTTAACGTCAGTATTAAAATGCACGGTCGGATGTCTAAAGATAGATTTAGAATATATATACTAGCATGCCTTGCAGTTCCTGCAGGAAAACGTTCCTGCCCTCTGAGATACCGCTCTATTTCTACTAGAAGTTGATTTATAGCATAATTGTCTTTTTAACAACTTCTTATTGATAAATGAAAAGTGTGGTGTACTATCTATCACTCCATCCAATTCATTAATAGATCTCAGTATATTCCAGTTTTTCTCAAATATTTTACAAAATGTTTTTATATTACTTGAATAGGTTACTGGAAATCTAATTTGGCTTTTAGAATCTTCCTGCCTGGTACATGAAGTAGTAATAGTTTCAGAGAAAAAAGGTCTACCTTTATAGCTGCGTTCTTTAAACATTTCCTCAGTAATTACATGTATGCCTTTCTCGCTATAGCCTCTATCACCAAACTCTTTCTGTAACATTTCAATTGCTCTATCTAAACCTTCACTACTATTGTGCAATCATCTCATCCTCATAAATTGTCCTTTAATCACGTTTTTACTTACATGCCTTGGATGCATACTCGTCTTATGTAGGATGCTATTTTTCCTGCTTGGCTTCCTATATAAACTAGTAGCTATATCCATTTATGCTGTTCTCTTTATTTTAATATCTAGAAAATCAATTGTATCACTAGAATAATGATATGTAAACTTTAGAAATTCAGTAGTGGTATGTAAATAATCTATGAACTTTTCCAACCTACTTAGTGTGCCTCCCCACAAAAGGAAGACATCATCGACAAAACGTACATACCATAGAATATCATCAGAAAAGGCATTGCCTTGTAGCAAAAAAGTTGTCTCCCATGAAACAAGTACTAGGTTGGTGTAGCTATTGGCACATGCTGTGTCGATAGCCATGCCAACCTTTTGTAAATAAAGGACATTACTAAAAATGAAAACATTATTATCTAGAATAATTTCAAGTAGATCACAAATCAAATTAATCTTATTTGATATATATATCTGTTTAGTATTCAATACTTCCGGTACCTTTTCAATTCCCCAGTCATTAGGAGTCACTGTGAAAAGTGATGTAATGTCCATGGTGACAAAAATATAGTCCCTTTTGATCTCTGCCATTCTCTTATGCAAGGACTCTAGAAACATTTTAGTATCTCTAAGGATAGTTACACACATCTCTAAAACAGGATGTAGACATTTTCAACATATATTGATATCGCTTCTGTCACCCATCCTCTACCTGAGACTATTGGTCTCATAGGTGGATGGGTCATATTTTTATGAATTTTTGGTAGTCCATATATTAAAGGTATGGTAGGGCTTTCCACTTGGAAGTATTCAAATAGTTCCTCAGAAATCTGTTTTGTTACAAGTAAATCAAATATAGACACTGAGACCCTGTCTATAATACCTTTACCTTTAATATTGGAAATAGGTAGATAAGTCTCAGTATTATTCAAATGTTGCATCATTTGCTGAATATAAAACATTCTATCCATAAATACGATGGCAACCCCCCCCCCCCTTATCTGCTGGCCTAATCTCTAGGCTAGATAACGTCTTGAGTTGTATTAATGCTTCAGTTTCAGCTTTATCTAAGTTAATGGTACGTAACTGATCTATTTACCATAAACTCATCACCTATTTCTTTGTCACACCCTGCAACAATGGTTTCTATAATAGGATGTGGTTTAGGTATGTACATACTTGCTTTTTTAAAGCGTACATCACTAATCGCTTCATTACATTTAAAGACAGTTTTCAAAGTTAATGTACATGCAAACAGTCTAATTTCCTTCAGCATATCAGTCATTACAGTTCTCTGTGCTGGGATGAAAGACAATCCCTTATTTAACAGAGATACTTGTGCCTCAGTTAAATTAAAGTTAGATAAATTAATTACCAGGTCCTCGCATTCTTGCTGCAAGTCACCATTTTGCTTGGAACTGTTTCCCCTTCTTTGATACACCAAAGCCTGCCCCTCCGGCCTCGACTCAGAGATCTTTCCCTTATCGGTAGAGCCTTGCTTAGTACAAAGGGTAGAATCGAACTCTGCATTGTTTCTTTTGGCTCTAAAAAAGGGGGCAAAGCATCTTCATTTCTTTTCTTATTACTTGTATTAATTCCAGTTCCCACCAAAGTAGACGCAGTAGCTCCATTCACTTCCCTTTTAGGTGGAGGGGGTGCACACTAAGTAGGTTGGACAAGTTCTTTGATTATTTACATACCACTACTGAATTTCTAAGGTTTACCTATCATTATTCTAGTGATACAATTGATTTTTTAGATATTAAAATAAAGAGAACAGCACAAATGGATATAGCTACTAGTTTATATAGGAAGCCAAGCAGAAAAAATAGCATCCTACATAAGACGAGTATGCATCCAAGGCATGTAAGTAAAAACGTGATTAAAGGACAATTTATGAGGATGAGTCAATTGCACAATAGTAGTGAAGGTTTAGAAAGAGCAGTTGAAATGTTGCAGAAAGAGTTTGGTGATAGAGGCTATAGTGAGAAAGACATAAATGTAAATACTGAGGAAATGTTCAAAGACCGTAGCTCTAAAGGTAGACCTTTTTTCTCTGAAACTATTACTACTTCATGTACCAGGCAAGAAGATTCTAAAAGCCAAATTAGATTTCCAGTAACCTATTCAAGTAATATAAAAACATTTTGTAAAATATTTGAGAAAAACTGGAATATACTGAGATCTATTAATGAATTGGATGGAGTGATAGATAGTACACCACACTTTTCTTTTATCAATAAGTCGTTAAAAAGGCAATTAAGTTATAAATCAACTTCTGGTAGAAAGAGAGCTGTATCTTAGAGGGCAGAAACGATTCCCTGAAGGAACTGCAAGGCATCCCTAGTAAGAATCCTAGTATCTTTCAGTATGTGTGTGTGCTTGAATCCACCTATGAGGCCAATTGTTGCAGGGAAGGGCTGGATCACCGAGCCGATTTCCATAGAGTCCTTATTAAGACCCATAGTGGACAAGCACACACACATACTGAAAGATACTAAACAATTCCTAATTAAACTATATGAGAATACCTCGGTGAGTGATGGTTTCCAGCATAAATTGTTTGTGACACTTGATGTCAACTCTCTTTTTACTGTTATTCCTAATCATGAGGGACTCAATAGCATAAGTAGGATTCTTACTAGAGATGGCACATTCTCCGAAGGAAGAATAGAAGTTATCACGGAATTGATGGAAATTGTATTAACAAATAATATTTTCTTGTTTAATGGTCAAGTATATCTTCAGAGGGATGGCGTAGCTATGGGCACTTCTTGTGCCAATAGCTACACCAACCTGGTTATGGCCTACTGGGAAGTTTCTTCTCTATTTTAGATGGAGGAATTTTGTCAGAATGTTTCTTTCTACACTAGGTTTGTAGATGACCTCTTCCTTATTTGGAAAGGTGATGAAGAACAATTGAGGTCTTTCTATGATAAAATAAATCAAGACACCAGTTTTTTAAGATTTTCTATGGTTAATTCCAAAGATGTCATACCCTATTTAGATGTATATGTTGAGCAACTACCTAATGGTATACTTAACACTGGAGTTTTTCGAAAGGATTGCTATAGAAATAACTTTCTCCATCGAAGCAGCATGCATCCTAAGCATGTCTTTGGTAACATCGTCAAAAGTCAAGCCATGAGGGTATCTAGGCTGTTTTCTGAAGACTCATGCTTTAAAACAGGCATAGAAGACTTGAGGAATAAATTTATAGACAGGTCTTACACGGTAACAGAAGTTGATGCTACTTTAGGTATCATAGGTGAATTGAGAGAAGGTAGGGCTTTTCCCTACTTCTCTAGTAAACGAGATGATAGTAGCATCACCAAAACTAGCAGTGGAGTTATCAGAATACGGATACATTTTACACAAGATGTAAATAGTATTGAAAGCATATATCGAAAATATTGGGACATCTTGTTAACAGATCCAGTTATTTCTGAGATATTGAGCCAAGAACCAAAATTTACATATAAAAATAAGTTGAATTTACACAGAATGTTATGTGGTCCGAATAGGTTTGACATAAATACAACTAGTAATCATAAAATGACTAAAAAATGTCAAAAATGCAATTATTGCAAATTCATTAAAGAAACTGACAAATTCAATCATCCTATTACAGGACAAGAATTTCATTTCACAGTTTCTGCCACTTGTGAGACCTGCCATGTGGTGTACCTGGCAACCTGTGTACACTGCCCTGCATTTTATGTAGGGAAGACGGACAGAAAGTTTAAAGACCGAATTAGGGAACACTTATATAAAATCAAAGTCAGATGTTCTTCAAATGCTCTGTCTAGGCATGTAATTAATACATCTACCCAACATAGCTTTTTGTTTCAAGTAATTCAAAACAATGTTCCATCTCGTAGGAGAGGAGATATTTTTAACACCACGGAACAGATAGAGGCCAAATGGATCATCAGGCTAAGGGCTGATTTGTACCCAGGCCTCAATGACAGAGTCTCCATTAAACCTATACTAAAAGCTAGGAAATTACATTGAAGCTTTTCACCCCTTTGCCACCTTTTATTAACTTCTGGCTGGTTTTACTTTTATATTTATAATATTTTCATACCTCACATTTTTCCATTTCTGTCTCCATCGTTGTCTCTGTATTTTGCCCTGCAGGCCTATTAGGGGCCAATTGTTATGAAAGATGCTGATATACCATGTGTTCCTCTTTCATCCAGCACACATATTTCACCTGATTTTGCACATTTAGTCTTATATATTTTTATGTTTATAATATCAGCTGTTATTAACATCTTTGCGTGTGCACATATCTGTTTTGAATGATTTATGCTGTCACAGATATTATGATATTTAGAAGCACACGCTGTACAAATTTTAGATGTAGTCTTTTGAATGATTAATTTTTGTACAGTTATAATTATGCTAAATAGCTCATGTGTAGATATTGATATCTTTAACTTGATCCCTATTTTAAGTATGTATTTATACATACGAGTGTTTCAAATGGGATTATATTGCTTATTATTAAATACTAAACATGCGTGCCATTTTTGTTACTAGTATGCATATAAGTGCAGTATTTATAGGAAGATAGTATGTGATTTTGAAACACTTTATTTGCTGCATACTGTCTATGAGATGGTTACATAGATATTTAAAATATTTTAAAACATTTTGAATGTTACATGCAGCAGCAGTTAAAGTAGGGTGAAATGTTATTTTAGAACATTTCTATTGTACACTGTTTACAAAATGTCTGCATACATATTTTAAATATTTTAAATAATTTAAAACATTTTATAAGATTTCATATTTAGTAGGATGTGGCATCAGAGTTGTTTGTAGCGTTTTACTACAAAAGTGATGTCAGTTTAAATATTTTATGTATAACAGGATGTGACATCAGAGTTGACTTCAGTATGTCCAAACAGGATGTGACATCAGTAGTTGACTCTAGCATTTTGCTATAAAGGGATGCTAGTATGTTTGTTTGTTAGTGGCCTGATGAAGACTCGTTGAAAGCGCTAGCCCTGTGTTTTAATTATTTTAATAAACGTGGTTTCTACTGGACGCTTGGATTTATTTTTACATGCTGGCTGCGTGTTTTTTCTACAAGCTATTGCCCAGTGGATGAGTAGGTTCGAATGAACACTCTATGGTGATTTTGACTCTTTTTTATTGGATTAAGAGTTCGCAAAGTAAAGCGGTTTGTAGGTTACAGCTTCGTTTCTTTTTGTGGAACATTTGGTTACCTTTTGTGACTGACTTGAATTGAACACAGCAATTATACTTCCCACTATTTAAGCCTGGTTTTTTGTTGCATGTTATTTTAAGTTACTTTAAAAGAGTCAATGTGTGTTTACATCTTATTTTAGAACTTTAGAATCGTAGTGCAAATTTATTTTTATCTTGATACAGTCTAATTTTGAGTTATGTATTTAGGGACATACACATAATTATATGTATTTCTATTAAATATACAACAATTTGATTTAAAAACAGAGTTTTTAAATATACCTTTAAATATGTTTTGTTTGATAATAAACATTATAAAGCTTGTATATGTCCCCTTTGTGGGTTTTTTGTCAATGGGAAGATTTATTTAACTATTTTATATTGGTTGAGATGAAGGTATGTGTTTTATTCAGTCACTAACCATGGTAACAACTGCTTCAAAGTTAATTGATCGCTCATATATTCGGAGTTTGATGAAGCATGGTTAATCCATACGAAAGTGCTTACTATTTTGTATTTGAATAAAATATATTTTTTGTTTTTAACTGTCTGGCATGTTTGTTACCACCATGTCTTATTTTTCTCATTTGAAACCTCCAAAATGTTCAGGTGTCTTGGCACAATGTGTAACAAAGAAGAAGCTTCTTATTAACCAACCAAAAATGTTATGGTATTTGTGATACCACAGAAACTTTCACACTTATCTCTTTTACTTCTCAAAGATATTCAAGGAAAAATTATTCCTCATGTATTCGAATACAAACACCTGTGGCTTACCCTTGATCCTAATCCTAAATTATACCGTTGATCCTAATTTTAAGTTCTATCCTTGATCCTAATCTTAAACTGCATTCTGACAACATTACTAGCAAAGTACTTAAGCAACTCATACTATGCTTAAGATCTTATAGATGCTCTCTCCACATTACACAACAGCAATTGTTTGAAACATTATTCTTCCAAAACTTGAATACTGCCTTCCTATGATAACCTTAAAATTATCTTATAATACTGAAAGAATTCATAATAGTGAAAATAACATTTGCAGATTTGTTTTACTAGCTGATGCAAGGACACACCATTGCAATGTTCTAAAGAGCCTCATATGGCTGCTTGTTTGCCAAGAGCAGCATTCCTATTAGACAACATACTGCTTAAAATCATAAAACTAGGTTACTGCCCACCACTAAAGAGAAATATTCTCTTAAGACCATGCCTACTGCATGAGATGAAGTCAGGATGTACAGCTTACCCAGACCCAACCCTGATTCAGAACCACTAGCCACCAGGAATAGGCTCCTTAATGACATTTAATCACAGTAAAGTATAATGGAATTTAAATTCATGTTAAGGAAGCTCCTGTTTTGGAGACAAGGGTTAACACAGTGTTCTACAAGCTCTTGAGTTCCAAGTGCTCAAAAACTACTGTCTTGAATTCAGGGACTCAAGGTTCTTGCAGATCAGGTAGGCTGCTGCTCACCTTTGCTTGAACTTGAAAATGAGTTCATACAAGCAGCTGCCACAGCTTGTAACCAAAAATTGTACGTCCACAACCAAAATGACCAAAGAACAAGGAAGACGAGGTCCAGCCAACAGAAGTTTACTCACAACATACAATACACCATTAACCTAGGTTTCGTCCGAATACTCAGACTTCTTCAGAATGCCACAATACTGCTACAAACCACTTAAATAGACGGTACAATCACTCAATAAATTAATTAACAATTCAATTAAAACACTTTAAAAACAACCAGTGTTGTCGGCCTTTTGACTACCTTACAATACATAATATAAATATAAAATTAAATTACATTAATTAAATTAAAACCCTCACGTCTATAATTAAATTTGAATGTGAATAAATTTAAAGAAATTTGAATGAAAAATATGATATAATTTAAATGAAAAATTATTATTATTTTTATTTTTAAAAACAAAAATACTGTTGAAAGTGCAAAACTTCTCATGGAATTAAACCTATATGTGAGTACTAAAACCTAAATAATGTTATTTAATGCCTGTAATGTTCCTTAACTTGAGTATAGGCTTGACAGTGCTATACTCATTTAATCCAGGATAATTGTGTGCATTTAATCTGAGCTGCCATTATAATTCACAAATACCCAAATGTGTGTCTGTTATCCTACCTTGTTGATCTACCTTTACCTGTTTCAATATACAGAATTTAAAGCTGTGATCAGAATGGTCAACCAAATGCCTGGCAAGAGCATTAGTGGTTTTGAGATGTCTAACATCCAACAGGTGCTCCCTTATCCTTTCCCTAAAATACCTACTTGTTTTGCCTACATAAAAGGCATTACAATCTTGACATAAAGCAAGATAAACCACATTTTTGGTGTAACAATCAAAGTGACCCGATATAGAAATATAACAATGATTGATCACGAGACTGTTACCAGTAGGAAAAATATAGGGACACGTGGAACACCTTCTGCATTTAAAATTGCCTATTGGTCTATTGCATGAAAGGCCCCTTCCCCATACATTCATTTCAAACATATCTTTAAATGATAAATCTTTCCTGTATACATAACTCAATTTACTTTCAAATTGGTGGGGGCCAAATCTTTATCCATCTTTAAAATACCCCAATTCCTATTAATTATTTTCCTAATCTCATCAGAGTCACCATTATATGTAGAAATAATCAATAAGGATGATTTTGCCAAAAAAGTTGACCTTACCAAAGAATTTCCTACAGGATTATTAAAATTATTATCATAATTTAAGATGGCTTGGAACACACCTATTTCCCTTTTGTGAGTTATTTCCTGAAACAAATCCAAACATAATTTTTCAGGATACCCTCTATTGAAAAATAATGAAATCATAAAATTTAACTCATCCACGAATTCCCTTTCGTTACTAACCATCCTGGCAGCCCTAACCATTTGGCCCTTCACAATGGCCTTTTTCTGGTGGCTAGGGTGCCAACTATTGTAATGAAGATAGGAATTCAAAAAGGTTGGTTTTCTGTATATATTGGATTTGATTGAGCCACTTACCCTAATGTAAGTTAACCTAACATCCAAATAAGTGGTGGTCTCAAAGTTTAACTCATGTGTGAATCTCAAAAACCATACTGTACTGTTAATGTATTTAATAAAGGCTTCTAGTATATTCACATCACCTTTCCAAATGATGAAAATGTCATCCAAAAAGCGCGAATACAGTCTAATGTGCTTGTAAAACTCACTGGGGAAAATATAATGTTCCTCCCAATATGCCATAATATAATTGGCATAAATAGGGTCACCAGCAGCCCCCATTGCCACCCCAGTTTGTTGTTTAAAGTAATGTCCTTCAAAAAATAAAAAATTATTTTTCAATATGACTTCCATAAGTTTGACAAGAACATTAATTCTATCCTGCTCATACATACCAGTTTCCAACAATTGTTCCTCCAACCACATTAAACCTATGTCATGCGGTATGACGTTAAATAAATTACATACATCTATGGTTAGAAAACAAAAATCATCTTTGAATTTAAATGCCTTCAGTCTTTCCAAAAAATTCCAGGAGTCCTTAGTGATATGGGGAAAACTACTTATGCCTGTTTTCAAGTGGTGATCCAAAAATTGACTTATGAAACATACTTTGCTTCTTTTACCATCAACAATGGGTCTGAACTGCACATTATTCAATCCTTTATGTATTTTGGGTATACTGAAAATACCACTAACCACAGGATAAGCATTTACCATATATTCATACTCAATTTCAGATACTTCACCCTGATATAACATATCCTCCAAACAGAGATCGATATTTCTATATGCTATATTAATCTCATTTATACTTACTTCAGTGTAACTATCCTCCAAAAGCATTGACATCATAAGACTAATATAGTCACAATTATCTACGATCACCACACCATTACCTTTATCGGGCTTCATAATACGAATATTCCCCATTTGACTCAAATTTTCCATTAAGAAATACTTGTCCTCTGTCATGTTGCAGTATTTTTTTCCCTTTTGCCTTTTAAAATACTGCCTTAAGTCAAATTCACACAATTTTTCAAACATGGCCACCATAGAATTCAAAGGTGGTTTAAAAACGCTAGGTTTAGCCAACCTCTGGTTTTTGCCCATACAGTTAAAATTGTCAGTGTGTTCAAACAAAACCTTAAGATTCATTTTACGTGTAAATAATTTCAAATCAATAAGTGAATCAACAAGATTTCCCCTCCTACAAGGAACAAAATTAAATCCCTTCGAAAAAAAATTTTATCGAAAAAAAAATAACATATTCAACACCTAAGATAACACTAGAATAATTATATAATTTAAAATCCCCCATGCTGTTTACTGTAACAATAGGGCTGCTCAGAATCACATGCCTAAAAGAACCAACCATATCACAATTTAAAACACCATAATCAAACACATAGTTATCACTACTGTGTTGCATACCATCCACATTCATTTCCACATCGGTATGCCTATCAAAACGTACAAGTGGCACATCTCTACTTTCCTGATTATTAGAGTTGTGTCTTAATGTTTTAGTTATCCTTCCACTACCAGTTCTATTGTCAACAAAAACATCCCCATCTGTGGAATAGCAAGGTGGTGAATGCACCCCCTTGGAAACAGTAATGTAGATATTAGGTGCCGTACCAACATCTTCATCTAAAAAGTTGTATGTACTTAAATTAAGCAATGCATTATAAATACAGTCATTAGTCACTTCACCTGTATATGTTGGAACATAAACATTTTCTTCACAACTAAACCCAGTGTTAGCAAAAACATCCGGGCTAATATGGTGCTCGCCATCGCAACCACAAACCTCACTAATACATTTTTCCAATTGCTCAAATGTCCCCTCAGGCATACTCGTTTCATTATTAATAAAGGAATTTGGGGCAAAAGACTAGTCAGTGTGCGTCAAATCATTGAGATTAAAATGCAGTGATGTACTACTCAATAATACATTAAATTCAGTATCTGTTCCAGTTTTTATACAACCAAAGGCACATTCTGTGGACTCAATTCGTTTTTTGCACTTATCGGTGGAAAAAGTTAAATTGTCACTTACTAAACAGTCCCATGAAGAACTGCTACCTACTTTTGCGGTCTCCACCCACCTCTCTGAACACTGCTGGTGCCATGAAACCCCTTTGGGCCTGCCCCCATCCGAGCAGTTTCGTCCCCCTCATGTATGTGGTCTCTGTTCCGGATCCTCTCCGAACGCCTCACACCCTCCTCTAAAGGGCTTCTGCTACCATAGTTGAAATTATTGGAACTTCCATGCTCCATGGGGGAAATGACATCATCCGTTTCTAGATTGTTGTTAATACGCACGTCCCTATTGGTGTTGCCATGCCAACTAGACAATTTCTTAGACTTCGGATAAACGCTCCCGGTTTGGTAAACCTTAGTGTCCCTTGGTATTTTCTTTAATTTCTTATTATAGATAACATCACAGCTATGTTCCACATCATGCACAATGTTAATATAATTTGTATAATATTGGTCAAATAAGAGATCCTTGCTGATGTTCTCGTTGATGGACTCAAGTTCATCTAGCAAGGCTTCAATTTTAACATTATTATATTTGATCATAATCTCCATTATATTCAAACCAGTTTTATTAAACAGTTCGTGCAGCTCTTTAATCATGTTGTCATTACCATCACACCCATTCGGGTATCTCCACACAAGTAAACCTTTCGGCACCATCCCAAGCTCTATATTTCTATTCAAGTAACTATTTTCAAGGTGTGTTCTCTTAAGCTTGAATAGTCTAGTTTTGAAAATTTTTAGTGATTCGTTCATGGATTTACCTTGTTTGCTTTTCTTCGGGTTCCCAATAATACATTCACCATCAAAGTTAAAAAGATTAGTTTTCCAATGCTCACTATTAAAGGTATTAGGCTGATTATCCACAGCATTGGAACGCATATTGTGTAGTTGCTTTTTAGATATACCAGCTGTGTTGCTGGAATCTAGTCCAACTACAGTCGATGGACTGGGAGTAGCTTGGGTAAGTGGCAACCCCAAACTCCCCAAAAAGGAAGTAACAGATGCTGTAGGTTCTCTGTCCATTAATGTTTTAATTAGAGCCGAATGCTCTTGTAATTGTTCGTTGATCTGCTGCAATAAACTAACAACGTCAGCCGGAGAGCCTTCGTTCTCCATAGAGACAAAAAATGTAACCAAAAATTGTACGTCCACAACCAAAATGACCAAAAAACAAGGAAGACAAGGTCCAGCTGACAGAAGTTTATTCACAACGTACAATACACCATTAACCTAGGTTACATTAGTAAGGTAAGTGTGGCAGCCATGATGAGGGAGTGGGAGAGAGTGGAAGTGTACATTAGGGTAGTGGTCAAGAAAGGGAGGGTTAGGTATAGTTAACTGGAAAGGCGGATTTTAAGTTTAGGGAGCAAGAAGGGAGTCTTAGGGTTAGGGCACTTCAATGAAATTTTATGTTTAGAGAGTGGGAAGATGGTCTTAGGATTAGGGAACAGGAGAGGGACTTTAGGTTTAGGGAGAGGAATGGAGTTTTAGGATTAGAGAGCGAGAAGGGTGTTTTAGAGATAGAGTTACAGTTCTTGCGAGGGTATACAGCTTTGTAGGAGAAGATATTGGGAGGTCTAAGGAGTTGCAGGAGACTGTAATAGTGGCAATAACATCACTTGCCTTTTTAAACAAGTGTTAGTGAGCAAGTGTGTCACAAGCAAATAACACAAAAGCATTTTAGTTGACCCCAGTTAACTATCCTTATTCATTTATCAGTTGAATGCATTGGTATTATCTTAGGCAAATCTTTGTAAATACTGTGGGTATATATAATATATATATATATATATATATATATATATATATATATATATATATATATATATATATATATACACACACACAGTATTTACAATATATATACATATATATATATATATATATATATACACACACACACACACACACACACACACACACACACACACACATACATAATATATATATATATATATATATATATATATATATATATATATATATATATATATATATATATATATATATATATATATATATATATATATATATATATATATATATTAGAGGTTTACTATAATTCAAATAGATGCCACACTCTCTGAAGGTCTACTAGCGAACAACAAGGTAGCAATAAGGAAAAACACTGTAGGACCCACCACGCTGGAAAAATCAGTCAAGGTACAAGGCATAAATCCACAAGGCAGTTTATTAAACGATAAAAACAGGATGGCGCTTTTGCATTATTAACGCTTCTTCAGATCAAAGTTAAAATGAAAGCTTTCCTTTTTATACTAATGCAAAACCATCTATTATTCAATTAACCATGTAATTATGAAGTTAATTGTCAAACCTGGCCATTATCTTAAAGGCACATCTCTACTTTCTAACTGCATAATGTGTCTTTCATACAAGACTAAAAATAAATTATAAAATATAAACTGTTGTTAACAGCCTATGTGTAAAACATCAAGCATAACATGTGAATCAACAATATTGGAATATTGCAAGTATTACTAAAACTCTGAGACAATTGATACACAGGTTACTTCCAGCTAAGGAATGAAATTAAATAACTGTTGCAGAAAATATAAACTGCATAACTAATGTAAAAAATAATGTAAAAAATACAGTACAGTACGGACTAAATATGCATGTCCTAGTGGTAAATAGCAGGTATATACAAACAAACATATATACATCTTTATATATCTACAAACAGTTTTGAAGCTGTTTATTTAGGATTGATGTTTTGTATTTCTATAAATTAGATAGTATTCAAAAATATACATTTATACATATTTTTCTGTTTTGTTTATCCATCTATTCATTTGGAACCATACAATATTTCACATTTTCATTTATTTGGAATCATGGTTCCTTACATATTTTACCTTTGCTAGTATGTTTGTCTACATAAATGCTGGTTTCAGTATAATAAATAAATAAATATAAATATGTGTATATATCAGTGTTATTATATGTACATGCACATATTTTAGACTACCAGAATGTCTTAGATATTTATGTATTTATTTATTCATATATGTTTATATATTTATTTTATATATATGATAATATTTTGCTTGTATAATAGAGGTTTTGATTTGATCTAATACAGGTGTATTAATGAGTTAGATCTGTATTTTTTACATTAGTTATGCAGTTCATATTTTCTGCAACAGTTATTTAATTTCATTCCTTAGCTGGAAGTAACCTGTGTATCAATTGTCTCAGAGTTTTAGTAATAATTGTTGATTCACATGTTATGCTTGATGTTTTACACATAGGCTGTTAACAACAGTTTATATTTTATAATTTATTTTTAGTCTTGTATGAAAGACACATTATGCAGTTAGAAAGTAGAGATGTGCCTTTAAGATAATGGCCAGGTTTGACAATTAACTTCATAATTACATAGTTAATTGAATAACAGATGGTTTTGCATTAGTATAAAAAGGAAAGCTTTCATTTTAACTTTGATCTGAAGAAGCGTACGTTAATAGTACGCAAAAGCGCTCATCCTGTTTTTATCGTTTAATAAACTGCCTTGTGGATTTATGCCTTGTACCTTGACTGATTTTTCCAGCGTGGTGGGTCCTACATGTTTACTATAATGTTTGCGGAATGCATTCCATTGAATACGCATGTCTGTGAAAAATATTAATGGAAATAAAAACATCGCTCACATACATGAATGAAACTGGTAATGTCAACATGACATCACATCATTGGACGTACTCGACATTACTCAGCATACCCTGCCTACCAGGCATTTACAACTAATGTACTGCAGAGGGGCAAGCCCCGCTGCACCCCCATGTGGGGGGGGGGGTTGTGCCCCCCACAACCCCTGTTACTTATATACACAAACTCTGAGATCACACTACAGTAAGGAAAAGGGTACATTTCCCATTCCCCACTGTAGTGGGATCGCCAAGCAGAATATCTACCTCACAACAGCAAATGCACACTGCCATTCACTGTTATGGACTCGACCATTTTCGGTTCTGCATCATGAGAACTGAAAAACAGCCTTTCGACCATACTAGTTTGAGTGTCTGCCATTCAAAAATGTGATAGCAAACCATATATATATATATATATATATATATATATATATATATATATATATATATAGATATATCTATATTTTTTTTTTCCTGTGGTCATCAAGCGGTACTAACACGTACTCCAACTCATTATATTTACACTGCAATCCCTCTGTCTTTATCTCATTTCTCATTGGTGTATGTAATGTATTTTGCAATGTAAATTTAAACTGAAGTCCTGTACGTTTTATAAAACTACTGCTGTTATTGCTATTGCTGTTATTATACATACTGTGTAATTTGTTCTTGTGATCTGGGTCATGGCAGAAAAAGGGCCTATAGACCACCCAACCTACCTAGTTAGCAAATAGAAAAGTAAATAAAATAAAAAAGTTATGATAATGTTTTGTACAATGAAGTTCAAGATAGCTTAGGTTTCTTGATGGTATGCTTTGTATATTGTGTTAGAAAGATTAGTCACAAACTTAATTTTATTGTAGAACCTTTCATGTTTTTTAAGTTGCATTTTAGAAAATTAGTAAAAACTATGAGGAATTAAATAAAACATGAGATAGCAGTGTTTGCGAAGTGATAAGCAGTGATGATTTGATAAGATAGTGTTTGGATTTATATAGCGTATGTAGTTTGTTATTTGTTTTCATGACTATGGTCAGGTGAGTTTACAAATTTTGAGATGTTGAGCAATAATTTCATGTAATTTGATATGTGTTAATTGTTGAATGTAATTATTCTTTAGGAATGCCATCTTGAGATCAAAGGTTTGTTTTTAGGATTAAAGACAGTTGACTAAAACCGTAGCAGGGCTGGCAAAGAAAGTGGCTGTTCTGGATGCAGGTCGTCTGGAGGAGTAATCTTGCAGTCATCAATGTGGAAGTAGAGTACTAACATTTCAGCACTACCACTATTTGGTCAGTTTGGCATTGATATTTATTTTTATTATTTATTTATTTATTTATTTATTTGACATTTGTTAACCAGGATAGTATGACTGGGTCACAGAACCCATTCCAAGCTCCATATTTAGACATTTATATCTATAATACACAGATAGATTACAGTTATTACAACATGAGGTAAGTTAAGACTTTGCATTCACAACTAATTAAAGATTAACAATGTCCAGTCATTATAGTTTTGCTACAAAAGTTTTACATCCTTTGTAAGAATTACAAGTGTTTTAACAATGGAATTCTAAAGAAGAACGTAAATAATGTACTTAGAACATATTAACATAAGAGTAGTCTTACTCTAGATCATGTGAGCAGCTTTACTTAGAGAGCAGGAGAAACAGTAGTTTATTTTTGTGAGGGGGGTTTAGATAGAGAAGAAAAGTACAGACGAGGGATTATGGTGAGAGGAGAAGAGTTCTGGAGGGGCTTTTTTTTTTGATATAATACCAGTATTCTTTAAACACTCATGGTTATGTACTGCTATTTATTTTTGCTCTTTAAATGTTTGTAGGAGAGGTTTTCCCCTTAATTTTAGTTTTGGAGAAGGCCCAGAACTGCTTTTAGCCTAGCAACTGTGAGCCATATTTCTAGTACTGAGTTTCAGTACTGTGAAATTATGCTGTGTAATTCTCTGTATAATTAAAAAAGACGAAGTTACCTGCACAAAGAGACTAGTCACCAGTAGAGTCCCCCAAGTTTCTGTGCTGGGATCTTTCCTGTTTGGTGTCTACTTTTCTGAAGTATAATATAAGCCAATAATAAAGCTAGGAGAACTCATTGAATCCCAAAATGACTTAGCCATCCTACAGGAAGGTTTGTCTCAAATAAATAACTGGTGTCAAAATTGTGATCTGAACTTAAATGTCAAAAAATGAATTACTGTATCCTTTGTTAAATTATCTACCCAATTAGACATTAACATTGACAGTACTTTCCTAAGAGTTGATCTAGTTGTTCAGGATTTGGGAGTTTATGTGGATAGTGACATAGCCTTTGACCTACATGTGTAAGAAAGTTCTTATATCTCACACTACTTAAAAACAAATAGATTTTGTTAAAATCAGGGGATATTGGTGCCCCCCCCCTTTAATCCACCCTCACTAGGCTAATCCTTGAATATAATTGAATATAATGCCTCCTTTGGCATGTATATGTCCAGACACATGGAACAATTGGAATACCCACAGAGATGCCTTACTAAAAGGATACAAGGGCTAACTAACATGCCTTACATGGACTGACTCAAAGCCCTGTCACTGCTCTCTGTATCCTACAGACTGCTAAGAGGTGACCTGTCCCTGGCATACAAGGCATCCTCTGACACATTGCTGGTGGATTTACTGCATATTAGCAAGTCAAATGGCATGAGAATGCTCATTCTAAGGATCTAAACCTCTTTTGCAGCATCAACAGAATATTCTTGAGGAAGAGGTATATTTCACAGAGGGTATTGCTGCTGTGGAAAAGGCTCCCCATCCACACAAAACAAAGTTCATCCGCATCCATTTTCAAGTGCAACTTAGATTTATGGATGGGAAACAGAAAATGTACCTAAGGACTGCCTGTTGTACTATGAATGGACAAAAGCAGTCACTAAATACTTTATCCCCTGCATTAGTCCCTCACCTTATCTATGGTATGATCACAGACAATCATAAAATGGCCTGCAAGGGCAGCTAGCCTAGTACTTTCCTATGAACCTATGCAGTTCATTTAGGGTTTTTGCTGCACGTATTAATACATTCATCTGCATATTGTATTAGTGTGGCATCTGCAGTTGTTCTGAATTATGGATCCTTACCAAATGCCAATGTTAGTATTTTAATTTGATGAGATAGTGTCTTGGCATTTTACAAACTGAGAGTGATTGCTAAGATAGCTCTGAAGCCAGGATACTGTTTTAATATTTATTCCAACTCCGCTAATCTGTCAATAAAGAAGTGAGAGGAGACAGTTCCAAATGCTTTTTACAGGTTTAGGAATATAAAAGACACAATATCAGTTTTTCCTGTAAGTGCCGACTTTGTTAAGCAATGTTAGCTATTTCTGTACTGTATCCTAAATAGAATCCATGTTTAGTATGAAACATTAAGTGGTTAGATGAGTTAGTTATTACTTGTGGATATATTTCTGTAATATTTTAGAAACTGGAGATATTACAGGTATTGATTTGCAGGTGGATAAATCTAATAATGCTCCACAGTGATTTTATCTATATTGGCTCGTAATAGCATGCTGTTATCAGCAATATCCTAAATATGATGTTTTCTTTGCTTTCATAATAAAGTTTAGCAGCATTTTCCTCACTCTGCATGCTAATTCTTCTATCTCTAGGAGAAATTGTCCTTGCAATAGAGTACACAGTTCTACTTATAGAGGGCATCCATACTTTGTTTCCACTTGCAATGACCAAACTGAGGATGCCCCAACACTGACCAATAAATGAAATGCAGGTCTATGATAGAATGCCTTGTTACAGTTAATGAACTGATTTCCAAATCTTCTCTTTTTCTAACATGTGGAAAAGAAAAGGCCATTCAAGGGAATCAAAGGCTTGTTGAATGCCAGAAAAAAATTAATTCCAGCTATCGCTCCATATTTATTCATAAAGTAGGCAAGCACTTGCAACTGTCAATTCTCTCTCCCCTTGTATGAAGATGACTTCATCCTTTTTAAATATGCATTAACATTTATAAGTGTGTCAGTCTTTATAATTATGGAGTTAGTGTCAGCATCTATCAGAAGAATTACCTGTTAAACACTAGGAATTATAATTTTTAGTTGCTGCAAAGGTTGGTAGATCGATGGTGGTATATATTTTATGGAACAGCTTGTAAATAGTGGAATAATATCTGTTTAAGAAATTGGAAATCCAAGTCAAATGATTCCTTTAAGCATAATTTGGATATATGGATGGATGGGCACAGGAGTTTATGATCCTCTTTTCTTTGGTGGCAAGCTCTTTAAAGCCCTTTCTAGGTGTTGAGCTTATATTAAGAACATTGAACATCGAATCAAATATGGTGGACTTTATCCAGAGTCTAGGGAAAATTTTTAACTTGTGCCATAAAACTAATACAATAACAAGCTATTATTATTTAATTGTGTGCCAGAATGTCTGTTTAAAATATTACTGGTTAGATAAATGCAGATAAATGGGCTCCAAAAACACAAAATAAATTATATATAAATCTGAACCAAACATATAGTTGGAGTATACTCCTTCTACCCTGCCATAAAATATATATGCCCTTATCCTTACTGCCCCTGAAATCAGTTAACTCAATGAGATTACTATGCTAAATATTTTGGGGAAGGGAATTTATGCTACAGAGAATTATGAGGCCATAGCCAAGCACACTTCAATACTGAGAACAACTGCATTTGGAAGACAAACATATAAGATGAGGAATTTAATTTAGGTTACACTACAAATGTATTATACAGCTACATTGCCACATATGAATACTGGTTATCTTATCAATAAGGTGAGTGTAATCAAAATATCAAATAAAAAATAAGAATATAAAAAGGATAAGAACATCTGCTATCACCTTCTGCATAGAATTACATAGTATTAAGTAAACTTATACATATAGGAATATTACACATATCTCAGGTTCACAGTCAGAAAGAATCACCATCTAATAGTTTGTATCATATACTAACAATTCCCATAATTCTTACTGTTATAGCAAATACTACAATAAACTAATTATGTTACCTTCTTACAAGCTTTAGTCCAGCTAAGGAAAAAAAAATAACTGAAAGAATTGTGATGTATATTGATTGAGAGTAAACTGCTTATGACTGCCTAAATACCAATTTGTGATGAAGAAATCTAAATATGCAGGAATGCAACCATATGTTCAATTCATATTAAAGCTGTAACTAAAGAATTAAATAATAAAATAACCATTTATTAAATAATCAACAATAATATAATCAATAGTTTGGCAGTATTCATATACACTGTTAATAAAGTTGTCAGTAAGCAAACTAGTTCTCACACTTAATCTCCTGGACATATTTCTTTTTCTTTTTTTTTGTAAGTGTTCTGTAAGTTAAGAGAGATAAGAGAACAGGAGTTCTCATCTCCAGAGTCTGAATTATCTGAAAATATCTTTCTGACTTGTTTTCTAGGAGAGGAGATGTTTCTTTTTTCTTCTTCTTTTTCTTCTTTCCACTTGGATATGTCTTCCTTAATCCCACATAACCAATTTGTTTTGCATTTGTGGTGATTATTTGTCTCCTTCATAAAGTCTCTCATGTTAACAAAAGCATCTAGTCTTATCAAAGTTCCTCTCTCTGTGTGATTCCCAGTTGGCCTAAGAGAATTTGGTCAATATTTCCCATCAGTTCTTGTAGGACTGCATAGAAAGTAGAGTCTTGGTTCTCATTCACATCTCTTATTTTGCTCTCCTGGCACTTGTTGAACATTTGTACTGCCTGTTGACAGGCCTTATCATAAAACTCTCTACTTTTGTCTCTGCTGACTAATTTAGATTTACTACATTAACTATTTTTGCTTAAACTTGGGAATACCACAGGTATTAATTCATACATTAATTCATCTGCTCATACTACTAAGATCGCACATAGTGTGTCCTTTATACATCTGGATTGTATTGCTATGAGAAATGCATTACTTTTCTAATTAATGAGCTACAATTTTTCCATAAGCCCTGATCACATAAATGGTCCTGTACTCATATGATTCTGGCATTTACTTTTCTGAAGCTGTTTAATAAATAATCAGTTAAATTGCTTTGCTGTCTCAGTAATTATTCTAGCATAATAAGTCATTCCCTTTCCTGATTTGCTTTAACACTGGTGTTTTGCATATAGTATATGTTTATAGATAGTATTTTCTCTTTCAAAACTGCAAATTATCCTGTTGTCTCTATGCAGTATGATGATAGGTCGCTTCTTGTATGAGTGAAAAAGGCAGCAACTTTCTGTTTTTCTGAGCTGCTTTTTCTCACACACGTCTGAACATCAGTGGACCTCAGTACCTTTTATCAGTCGTCATGCTTATATACCCCTCCTGGCCTCCTCTGGACAAAATCTGATTAAGGTTGTGGAACAATGATGAGAATGAGGTATCCTAGGACTGTGTCATATTGCTGCCATTGGTGATTCACTGACTGGTAAGTGCTGGCATAGTTGGATGAGTCATCTTGCTGGGGTGGTGTTGTATGCATAAGCACACACACAAACACACACACACACATATATATATATATATATATATATATATCTATATATATATATATATATATATATATATATATATATATATATATATAAAACACTCAATGTGTGGGATGTACATTGGGCACACTCTAAGAAACTACTTCCTGCCTCTGCAAGGAGCTAATGTTCACAAGCTGGCCTGCCCACCTTCCAGGAAGCCTTTTGCTGCTGGCTACCCAGCTGCCTCCTCCAGGAAGCTCTAGAGTTTCATGTGCCCATGCATAGGTCTCCCCCATGTAACTGCACATAATCTGGCATTAAATAACGGTGTGTATTTTGGCTCAAATATTGAATGTCAGAGCGGCCTGGATTTATCATCTTCGGTCTTTACCTCCATGAGTGATGTAAGCAAATGCTAGTATAGTGAGTCAGACTCTTTCTTCTGTGAATTCTGCTTATATTGCCAGAAATTATAAACCAAACATGCTATATTCTACTGCAGCTAAAAATGCCTATTTTATCAGTAACTGAAGAAACTAGTTTTTGTATGACTAAGAGAAGAATGCAAATGAAAACAATGTTATTGAGTCAAGTAAATATATCAGCGGAACACTGATTATCTAAGACAGTTCCTATTCAATCAGATGATTTAATTAATGATAAATTATCTAAATGTTTGGTTAAAGCAGACATGCTGTTTTTAAAGGGTATGCTAGCAGTTATGGATAAGAACAGGAGTGGATGATACTACATTGGTGAAAGTGCTAAAAACAAGCTATTCAAATCTAATAAACATGAACAAAATGTGTTTTATGATAAATTATTTCAGGAGCAGTATTTATCTCTGGAAATTGTCCCTAGGGGCTTAAGCATCCTAAGGCAACCATTTGCACCTTTCACATGGGATGAGGTAGATTTGCAGAAACAATGGAAAAAGGCAGACCTGAGGAACATTCAAAAATAATGTACAGTATTTCACAAATGTAAATGGAGTTCATATTGGTAGTCTCTTCATCTGAGTTTGTTCATAACTGTCAGGATTTGAACTCAATATTAAGTAAAGCAGAAGTGGTAGTTAAAAGGAAACAGCAAAAGTTATTGAGACAAAAATGACTTTGCAAATAATTATATTTTTGTTTGAGAAAACGCTAAAATTGACAAGAAATTTTATTAAAGGAAACACAAGGACAGTTTTAAAACTGTTTCCATTATGTTAGCAGACAGGAGTTCATCTTGTACTGTGATGGATTATTCTGCTATATCTAAAGCTTGTTAAGGGCAATCTAATACTAATTCAGGAACTTCCTCTTTTGAAGGACCTGGAAAATGAAGACAAAAGGAAAGCAAAAAAAAAAAAAAACTTCAGACACTGGCAGCAAATTTTGAAAAAAATATGCAATTAATATATTTAAAATTATATCCATATGTTGTGTATTTCGTTGCTTGATTATTCATCTGTTGTGTTTACTGGTTTACTGATAAAGCTTTGTATTCTTTAAGAGTGATGAATTTATCTTCTTTTATTTTTTCTACCGTATAGTTTGAAGTGTTATCTAAGGGATTGAAATTTGTACCCACAGTAATATCTAAACTTTGGAATACCATTACTGATTTTCATTTTTTTTTAGAAAATAAATTAAATAAGTATTATGGTCTTATGAAAAAATGATGTTGATTGTACATCAAAAAATATAGGGAATCATTTTCTTCACAGGATGGAGGAATCATTGGGTTTCTTAGCAAATATTTCATTTTATTTTGCCTGTGAAGATTTGACTATTATAATTGTCTTCCACGTTTGAAGTTAAATATTTTGTAATGAAGGATGTCTTGACAATATTAAATAATTGAGTGCACATATATAATTTAACCAAACAACAGTGGAAAGCTTAATGCCAATTGAAAGAAAATAGATTATTCTAATCAATTGGTTATTAAGGAAGCCAAGAAAGGAGATGACATAGTAAACATGGATATTAGTGTTTGTAAAGAAGCTGATTTATCTGTTCTGGAAACAATGAAATATCCAAGACTTGATTTGAACATCACTCAGAGTTATTTGCAAAAACCATAGACTATTAGTAGAGAAATATACAGATGTGGGTTTGTAATCTTTTCATCAATATAAAGTACTGCTGCAAGAATTTATCTAAATAGCATTTTTGTGGACTGCCTAGAATTCATAAATCCATTACAAACCTCCTATGCATCCTGTTATCTCAATGGTAGGCACCTTGTTGGAAAATGTAGGTTAATTATGAGATTTATATTTATAACCATTGGCGACTAAGTGACAATCATACAAATTCCTTTTATTTTTTTAAGTAAGTTAAGTGAGTTATAAGACTATAAGAATTGTACATTGGTCACTATGGATACACAATTTTATATACAAGTTTAAGTCAGGAATATGGATTATTAGAAGTGGCATATTATTTATAAGATTGGCCTGAAAAAATTGTGTGATAAGCTTGTTAATGTTTTGCCTAACCCACAATTATTTTGGTTTTGATGGTACATTTTATCTTCAATTCATGAATTACACTGAGCAAAAGTTTATTCTTCTGATTTTTTCTGAATATGCTAAATTTTATGTTTGTTTTCTAGATTACCTTTTTGATTATAAAAGTTGATGACATTAAGATTTATAAATTTGTCAGGAATCTTAATGCCAATAATAATGGAATTAAATTTGTTCCTAATATACACAAGGAAGAGATACAATTTTAGACATAAAATTATGAAAGATAGGTAGACGATTAATAACATCTATACAACATAAAGAGTCTGCTACTAGTTATATATTATGGTAGAGAGTTGCCATCCTCCCCTACATTAAAACCACATCCTATAGGCAAATTTATAAGAGACACACATATCTGAAACACATTTCAGTTATTTTGTATAGAGCTACGGTTCAATTTTAAGAAATTTAATATAAGTAATTATTCAGAAAAAATATTATGAATTTGTTTTTGACATTAAATGACTGGTGACACACAGGGTAAATAATTTTATAACAGGTGTGTTGAAGATGGAAGTTATGGTAATTATTTCCATTTTGATGATGGATTTTATCTTCAATTCATGAATTACTTTTAACAAAAGTCTATTTAGTCTTCTGATTTTTATTCTACATAGGTTAAATGTTATGCACATTTTATAGATGACTTTTTTGTTTATAAAAGCTTTTTTTTTTATCAAGAATCTTAATTCCAATAACATGGGAATTAAATTTGAATCCAATATGCACAAGAAAGAGATGCATTTTTTAGATATAAAATTAAAAAAGATAGGTAGCAGATTAATAACATATATACATTGTACAGAATCTGCTACTAATTTTATATTATGAGGAGACAGTTGGCAACTTCCCCATACATTAATGGCAATTCCTAAGAGATAATCTATTAGAGCTATGTGTATCTGGAACATATTTCAGTTATTTTCAAAAAGATGTACTGTTCAGTTTGCACAAATTTAGTGGGTGTAGTTATTCGTAAAACAAAATCATGAATTCATTTTTGACATTAAATAAGACGGCTAACGTTTATAATAACAGATGTGCTGAAGATAGCAATGGTTTATATTTGTTACATTTTATTGTGGTATTTCTGTACAGATATTTTAAATAATTAAAAAGCATTGGGGTATCTTACAATTGGCTAAAATATTGGCATGTACTTTATCTAAGTTGCCTTTTATATCATACAAGCTGGGACTTATGGTAGCTAAGAATTTACAGTGGTCTTTTCTTAAAGGTCATTTTTCTATATGGGTACTTACAATTGCAAACCCAGTATGATACTTTATTTTCTGTTTTGACCACTATGTTAATTTTATATGGGAAAACTACCAGACAAGTCAAAGTATGAATTTGCAAACATTTAAAGGACTGTCATGATGAAAATGTGGGCAATTCTGTAGTAGAACATTTATCAAAGAAGCACTGGGGTAATTTAAATGTGTTAAAGATTTTTGTTACAAAACAAGTTTATCAGACAACAGAAATGATTGATAAATGCTCTATAAATAAATTAAATAGACTTGAGGTTACATATATTTTGCAATTTAATACTCTGAAACTGGGTTAAATGCAGAATTAAAATGGAAAGCTTTTTTAAATTACAGGGGATTGATTTCAAGTGATTGTTATCCAATTGAAGTTTAGTTACTTGTTATAAATTTGTTTTGTGAGTGGTTGAATTTTAACTCTGGAAGAGTTCTTGTAACTCAAGGTGCTAGTTTTGAATTAAAGCCCTTTTTAATCTACCTTATTTATTTATTTTTTTTATTTATTTTACATTTGT
>NC_056743.1:1636785077-1636875077 GCF_019279795.1 Protopterus annectens | reverse complement strand
TTCTTGCTAAGGTTTTGGAAGGAATTTGAGCCCATTCTGAGTAAGTTATTAATAATCTTTGCTCTAGTATTGAGAGGGTTGTTTTGGTGTAATAAGGTAAGTTCCTTTTGATAATCTATAATCTGCTTGTCATATGAGGGGTCCGGAATTAACCTATATTGGTTTTCAAGGGACTGGATTTTTTGTTTTAGAAAATTTTCTTTACTATTAAATTGCTTTTTAAGATATGCAGCCTTACCAATAAACATTCCCCTTAACCTCGCTTTGCATGCCACCCATTGTATATCATAGGCGATATCTGTTGAATCTAAATTATTGTCCATATCCTGAATTATTTCTATACACAATTTCCTAATTTCTTCATTAGAAAGCAAATTATTGTTTAATGTCCAACTATTCCTTTTGAGATTATGACTAGGATTAAAATTTAGATTTAATTTTACTAAGATTCTAGAGTGATCAGAGAGAAATCTGGGCTCAGTAATAAAATCCATTAACAAATGTGAAAGAGAATTAGATATAAGAAAGAAATCCAACCTAGACCATGAATGATAGCATTTAGAATAATAGGTGAAAATATCCTTTTTATTTGAGTATTTAGTGAGTTGTAAAGGGTCTATAAGATTATACTCCAATATTAAGTCTTCTAGAGCAAAGGATGCTTGTTGATTATGTGTAGAGGAACAGCTTGTACGATCTATATCTGGGTTAATTACTGCATTCCAGTCCCCACCTACTATAACAAAATGGTCTTTGTAGGAAGAAAGGATATTGTAAATCTGTAAAATAAAAATATGTTGATTACTACAAGGGCCATAAAGATTTAGTACCAACAATGGTTTATCCAAATTGTGCATGGTAGAAGTAAAGTAGCACCATCTACCTTCCTTATCAAAATTTTCTTCAATGATAATTCCCTGAAATTTTTGTTTGATTATGATAGCCACCCCCCTTGAATTAGAAGTATCCCCTGACGCTATTATTTTTTTGATCCATTTTTTATTTCTTACTTTATCCCAGTCAACTCTAGGTATATGTGTTTCTTGCAAAAAACATATATTGGCTTGCGATTTGAATATTAAATGATGTATTAAGGATTTCTTGTCTTTGTTTTGGAGCCCCGTTACATTCCAAGAACCAATTATTAATAAATTAGACATGTACTTATTAGAGGTCTGTTAAAAGAAAAGCTAAAATTTAAATTATTTGTGTATAAATAAGGAATAAGTAAGAAGAATAAACAAAATTTAGTCTCAACATGACAATTATAGCCTATAAGTGTATATTTCAATATAGAATTTACCCTAATCTCATAACCTTCCCTCTTCCCTACCCCAGTGCCTACCCACCTAAACTTATCTACAGAGGGAGAATAGAAAAACCTATATATACATTGTAAACATTTGGTTACCAAAGTCACAGAAATATAGGAAGAGATTTTAAGTAAAGTCCTAAAAAGGACTATGACCAAGTTAACAAAACTAAACATATTTACACAACTATCCAAACACAAGATGCTCGACATATACTAACCCCATTCAAAAAAGTACTCACAAACTCCTGGAAAGTTAAATATAATTGTGTCACATGTAGAGTATGTTGTTACTCTTGTCCTATAATATATAATTGTGATGTGAGATGTTATTAAGATATAAACAAAATTAGTGAAGCAATAATATAATTATACATATAAAATCATAAGTGTAAGTGTAGAGATAAACGAATATGTCTCCAACAAAAAAAAGTTAGTGTTATTAAGAATGTAAAATCTTCACAGTTAAATATAAACTATATTACTTTGAATTACTGAACTATAGGAACAATATATCTCTGACTAATCTTCTTTACTATTTTTTATACCAATTTGTATAACTTGAGTACATGAGAGTCCATATAATAATGTGAGTATCATCAAAACTGTCCCACATTCTTAGCAAACATAGATAAATTATGAAAGATGTTATTTTAATTCCTATCATAAGCGTATATAACTTATGTGAATATGCATTAAGGCATACTAAAATGCTTACCAAGGGCTTCAAATTACCCTTAAGTGTTATGTTACACTCTAACACTCCTGATGATATCAATGAAAATATGCTGGTAATTATATTTGTAACAAAAAAAAAAAATTAAGTGTATGTACTGTATAAGCAAAAGTTACACAATTCTCTCAGTTAGCCATTACACCAACTCCTGCTACTAAGCCTTATAATTTAACCTTGTAAGAAACATTTAAACTTTTCAGCATTTAAAAGCAAATAAATATATATAACTTTCCATAACCTAATTATTTGGATTGTTATGCTCAAACATTAAGAAAATATTTAAAACTTATAAAACGCTTTTAAAATATGAATTGAACATTGTTCTATTTTAAATGTCAGTCATAGAGGCATGGATACCTCTGCATATATGTAGAGACAGTCCCAAGCAAGTGAGAGATTTCCTGCAGCACGCAAAACACACTGTTTCAACCTGCAATAGAAAAAACCACTTACTTGCGAAAAAACATTGCTGCTGTATTCAATATATAATTCCCGAGAATTTAAAACTGCAGCTCTTCGGATGTACAACTTCAAGAAATCAGGAAGTCATTTTCTAAGTAGATGGACAGTTGAGGATAATGGGTTACACCTTTTCATTATTCTTTTTGAAATCCTGTCAGCAGAGTACGGGGCATGCAAAACAACTAGCGTAACTCTGACATGATAGACAGAAATGCTTCCATTAGCACTGCTGATGACATCTTGAAAGGATACCTCAAGGGAAGAGTTGCGTGAGTGTTCCTAAACATACATCCATGGAATTCAAACAAGGTTGGTGACGCTATGCAGCACGAGAGACCAGATATTTTTCCCTCCATTCTGTTTAAGAACTGTTAGACAGAAAAACAGTACTTTATCATGTAAACTATGTTATGATGATATTGGGACATTGAAAAGGTGTGAAGAACTGGAAAATTAATATTTGAATTTGCGACAACTCCAAATAACCTTAAAACACATGTTTCACCCACACAGAGTCTGTATTAATCTTTCCTTGACAAAATTATGTCATATATTCAATGTTATTAAAGAAACCATAGTATTAAAATTAAGCTCACTAATTGAAACATCAAATGTACTTACGTTAGTTAGGAGCTTTATTTTTGTGAAACATTAGCAGGAAGGGTCTTAAATACTTTTAAGAAGATGTCTTTTGCTTCTTGTGAGTCTGTAAACATATAAGACCTTTCATTATAGTTAAAAGAAAGGGTATTAGGATAACGCATTCAAAATTTTATTCCCCTATTTATCAGATCAGCACAATATGGAGATAGTTTTTGTCTATTTAATTTTATTTGTGCTGGTAAATCCTGTGAAAAAGTCAACTTATGTTTATTCCAGATAAGATGCTTTTTACTTTTTGCTGCTTCTAAAATACGCTGGGTGTCTTGAAAGTCTAATAATCTTGTATATATAACCCGAGGTGAAGTAGAGTCTTGTCCGGCATGCAGGGCTCTGTGCGCTCTTTCTATAGTTAAAGTTTTTGTATTTGTCTCACAATTAAGTAATGCCTCAAATATTTGTTTAGTCACAGAAATTAAATTTTGATTTTCATAAGATTCAGGCAATCCTCTAATTATTATATTATTTCTGTGGCTCCTTGCCTCTAGATCCAGTACTTTAGCTTGTATGTCAGCAATTAGAGTGTCTTTAGATTTTAAATCACTTTTAATAGACTCTGCTCTTATTTCTATGGCTAGATATTTATTTTCAAGAATGTCCATTCTTTCATTTATTTGTTTTAAAGTTTTACCAAAATCAGTGAATTGTTCAGAAAAACTCTGTATAGCACTTTGAATAGGTTGTAGTGCCATTTTTAAGTCTTCTAAATGAAAGTTAGAGTCACTTTTATCTTTAGCACTTACTTTAGTGTTCTCAGAAGATTGCTTGGTGGTTCTTAATCTCTTAGAGCCAGTGTCCTTCTCTGGAGAAAGCATAGAAGAGAATTTGGCCTTGGTTGCCTGTGTCTCCATGGAGTCTGAGTTACCAGCCATACCCAGTCAAGAGGTGTGAAAACAGGAATACTGACACAGAGATAAGCTTCTAGAGTGCACGTGTCCAAAAACTGTTGAGGCCAGAAAAGGTTCTGAGGTAAATTAATCTAAAAATTCACCTTTTTCCAAAAATAAGTAATCCCAAATTGAAGGGTTTAAATCAGAGAAGATTTCTGTAGAAAAAACTGTGGAGAAACTTTGCTTAAAAGTTGTTAAAAATAGCCGGTAGTTACATAACAGTGAGGAGCACAGTGAATAGGGAACAGTCTAGCCGACGGCCATCTTGGAATCTATATATACATACATATATATATATATATATATATATATATATATATATATATATATACACACACACACACACACACACACACACACACACATACACACACACACACACACACACACACACACACACACACCAACTGCAAGATTGCTATAATTCAGAAAAATGCAAATATTCATAGGAACAGCAATCTTGAAATTAATATATGTAAGTTCACATTTTCAGTCTTCAGTCAAGGTATTCTTTGACTTGCAGTAACATAGTAACATGTTTCTACATTTCACATGGTTATCTTTATTTATATCAAGTTTTTGCATTCTATTATGCTTTGCCTCTACTTTAGACAGCAACAGAAGTGGCACCCTTATAGGTGAGATAAAGGCATATGGGACAACATCTGGCTTTAAATTTATCTCTACTGGTTCACAGTTAAGCAGACCTACTTCACCAAACACATCCACGCTGACTGTTTATTCTGGCAACCCAATATTGCATGCTGCAGATCTGCTATGCAGATTGTTTATGTATAGACCAGCCAGCATGTAAATCCAAAACCCAAACTCAGACATGGATAGAAATCTACCAAGGCAATTGATTCTTCACCCATCACAAATACACTATCAGCTGTCAAACGAGACTTAATGCATTATGGTATTTAGTACTTCTTAAAACTGCAATGCCATTCATTACCTCTTAAAGTGGGAATACTATTTTACATATTCATAGTATATACAAGTACACAGCAGATATATATTTATTATTAACACAGTGAGTGCCTCACAAAGCTGTATAATTTACTTTTTTGCTGCTAGCGTCATATAGTATACTTTAAAGTGTTCATGATTATTATAGCTTACGTCAGAATATGCACTGGAATGGACCCACTTAATTAAAATAATTTGCTTATAAGCATACTGTACAGAAAAAGTAGAAACTTATATAACTGAAGTTATGCACTGGGAAAACTATAATAACCCTTGAATAACCATTGGAGCTCTTGATTTATGCTAGGATTGCAAAACTTCACATGTGCACTTATTCCTCAAAATGTTCACAGATTTGGCCAAAACTTTAACATTGCTGGTAATGGAGTCTTCATAAGGATGAAAACATGGCCCGCCTTGAAGTTATACCTTCTCGGCTAGATTCACATCTGCAATATAAAATGGGTGACACCTTTGTATCTAATGTCTTGGTAACAGGCAGTTTTGAAATATGTTGTGGAATAAAGCGATAATACATACTGACTTTTTCTATCCTCATTTAGTATCCTCTTTTCCACTTTCCTATTGCTCTTATTTGATTGACTCAAAAAATGGTGTTTGGCTTCATCCCAGTAACATAAGAATTAAGCTGCAGTATGTGTCATTTCAATCACTTTCTTCAGGTAGTTTTGTGGTCTTTTAAAAAAAAACAATCATTAATAGAGAAATATGCTGTAGGCTGGATTCATAGGCAAGTGCATCACTGTTGTATAACATTACATATCAGGCATCCCCATATCATGACATGACCTTTATCTGTTAAGATGCAATTGTGGCTTGCATTGCACTGGCAATCTAAGAAAGGGTGTACACAGTATCTTAATGAAATCATGGTAGGGGGCAACAGGCATTAAAGAGTTGTCTCTGCAAAGTAGACAGAATGAGAGTGGTTGACATCATATGAAAGGTAGATAAGTAAGCCTGAGTGTGCTCATGGCTACACTTGTTCATATGTGCAATAAAGCACCTCACTACTGCCACCTGCACATTAGCAGGGAGGACAAGGAGGACCACTAGAGAAAAGTAGCAACTCAGATAATCACATAAATGGGGAGGAAAGAGAAGACTGCAAAGCTAGAAAAGGGTGAGTGTCAGGCAGTGGAAAACATACATAGGTAACCATAAATATTGCCTGTTCAGTGGGGAAGAATAGTATTTTTTGATGGAATGGACTCCATTTGTTATATAATAAGAGGAAAGGTAGCTGAGGAAGATAGTGATAAACCGTTATAGGAGAGATACAGGGAAAAAGGAAAGTTTTATGGAAAGACAAAAAAGCAAAATTTGCAGACAGATAGGCAGATGTTGTAGTGACACAAAAGATGGGCTTGTTGAAGGGGAAGACTGGACAGTATATGTGTTAGGGAGAATGACATGCGAGCATTTAAATGGGGAAGAGAGTAGGAGGTATGGTGGAGTCCAGACTGCCTCAGAGGCCAAACTGTACACATCAGTCATCTCCATGGCTGAAGGCATGTGCTAGCTGTGGCTCCAGTAACTCAATGTCTAATGATAGCCACGCGACTCAACAAACCATATAAGGAGGTGCTCCACAGTTGTGAAGTGGGGCTGTTGCTGTTGGTGGATCTAAGATGACCCCAAACTATGTAACTGTTGCCAGGAGACCACAGGGGATGCCTTTGGGTCACCATCAGAATAGAAACCTCTGCTCTCCTCCTGGGTAGTTGCCACTGATGCAACCACTGAATGCTCCAAGTCAGCTTTCCATAGAGAGCCTTCCATCATACTGCTGAGATATAAGTCTCCTACCACCACCATAACTGGACCTACATAAGGAATGGCACATAAAAGAATACACTCGTATACACATATATGACTTCTAATATTAAATCTGGGTGCAGTAGTAAACCATGGCATATGAATGCCACTGGCAGAAGAGAGACTTTTCCCACCTGCATCATGCCTCCATGTTAGCTCTCCATTCTTCACTGAAAGACAAAGTACAGAGAACTTAGGACAATGGTGTACATGTAAAAATAAAAGGAAAAAATGCTTACAGTAAAACTCTGTCTCACTTTCTCTAACCTCTGCTTTCCATTGACTAAGCAGGGTGGGTTGATGCTTTTACCTGAAATGTGGTCTCACTGCAGTCTGTTCCTCCTCAGACTAGCTGCTTTTTTCCCACTGCACACCTCCCACAGGTGTGCTGGATCTACTGGGATGTTTCCCTACTGCTGTAACTATTTCCACATGCCCATATTATGCAGCATAGTGTACACTGGAAATACCTAGCTGCACGTCTAAAGAGAATGTGGTTGTGCCCCATCAGGTACATCAAGTCAGTGGAAGTATATTTTAAGCTGGCATAATGTAAGTTCACTGTATTATATGTATATGCATGTACAGTATTATCTGCCATCTCTGCCATGGGCTGGTGGTTGTGGATGGGGTCATCAGCCATAGTTACAACTTATAGCTGATACCTCCTGCAACACACATCTGTGACAGTATTACACATTACTTTTTAACTGTTATATTGAAAGCCAGTTCCAAATCATGCTTGCCTAAGTGCAATTAGGTTTTACATTTTTAATTGTATTAGTCTTAGCCTTGGGTTTACTTTAGAGTGCTCATAAGAATGATACCTTTTATAACTGACCATAAATTGAAAACCATGTTTTTTTTATCAGTACATTCTAATTGGGAGACTTTTTTTGCTCTAATTTGCATGTAAACTGTATTATGTATTGTAGCCCCAAAGGCGGGGGGGGGGGTTCTGCAGTAACTGACTTTATTCCTGCTTATGAGAAGTGCCCACTGGTCTTGCTGATATCAGAACACTACAGATTCAGACATTCATAGGACATGGCATCATTTAGTTCAGGAAATGTTTAATGGGTGGCATGATGCCAGGGTAATCCTATGGGCTAGGTTTGTAAAGGCTTCCAGCCCATTAGCCTAGTACACATCTATGAACCTATGAACATGCCCTGCCACCTAACTGTATGGTAACTGTACATACTGACCTCTGTACTCACCTACATGTGCATCTAATAAGTGGATGACCCTGTGGGAAGTCTCCAAGCAGGAAAATTTGGTATAGGGCAGAAGCTCCTGCATGGTATCCCTATCCACATGAAATCTGATAGTCAGCCAAGTGGTGCTGAGGTATACGCTGACAGTACTCTCTGGATTGTTCCATAGAATCATCATGCACAAGTGGCAGGCATAGGATCTAAGAGATGCACTAACATGTTCACAGGTCCATAGGCAATTACTGAACTGATAGCTCTAAGAGGCCTTTTTAAACCTAGCCTTGTTTTTCCATACATTAACGACAGGATAACTTACCCAGGACAGAGAGATGGATTTAAGTGGTTGAGCATTTAAAAATCTGCCAAATGGCCCTAGGAGGCTTTTATAAGTCTATCCATGTTTTTCCATTTGTAACTGACAGGATAAATTACTCAGGGGTATATACTTGGGTTTAGGTGGCTGAGCATTTTTGAGCTGACTCTTGTCAATTGGGGTATATGCGCCAGTCAAGGGGGGCTTGTTTTCTAGTGATAGCCAGGGGACTTATAGTCATGGGTATCACCTGAGAGGCATTGGGGGGCGGGGTCTGGAGCTAAATTTTATCAGCCAGTAGGTTTGCTATATCCTCCAGCTCCATATAGGTAGGTCCATTTACAGTTATTTCATCACACTGTTGTGTATTACCATTTAAATTGTGGACATAGCTGAAAAAGACCTTGTGGTTGCCCTTTGCTTGTGGAACTATCTTTATCTCAAATTTGACTTTTGCAGAGTTGATACAACTCTTTGAGATGCTTATTTAGTTTGATGAGGGAGTTTCCTGCTCTGTGGAGCCTTACACTTCCTATTTTTGGCCAAAGTTTTCTTCCCTTTCTTATACACTTGCTGATAGGATTCCACCAGGCTGATGTTCTTTGAGTTGGTCCAGTGCTTTTTCCCAATGGGTATAGCTGGAAAAAAGCACATTCAGTGCAGCTGTTTACATGATGGCATAGAGTTTCTGTGAAACATTGCACATAGCAGATTTCACATTGTTTCAGGGTGGGGGGCTACACATTTTGTGAGAGTATCATTCAGTAGAAGGAAGTTTGCATTTGAATAATTCTTAACTGTTTGAGATTTAGTTGGGATCACAGGATTAGATTCAAAGGAAACAGCTTTATGGTCTGACCTGACAAGTGAGGACATTACATATGGGTGGGTGCAAAGTTTCCCCTTGTTTGTGAGGATCAGGTCACCTAGTGGGTGTGCGAACTAGCTGGTCCAGAACATTTGTGTTGATAAAATCCAGGAATCGCTGGGCCTGCACATTGGAAGTAATGTGTTTCCCAGTTTACTGTGGGGTAGCTGAAATCACCCAGGAATATAGTGTTGAGTTCAATGCAGCTCCAATCCAGTATATTTAGGCATGCAGTATGGGCATCCTGGATCATAGAGGGAGATGTATAACTTGCAATGATATGTTAAGGGACTTTGTTTATGGTGGAATCAACATGGAGAAACTCAGGGGCATCATACTGCTTGACCAATCTTGAGGTGTAAGTGTTTTTGATGCATATTGCGATATGACCACCTTTTGTCCCTTTCTGTACAGTGGCTGGTCTAAATGTGTGGAGGGTATTATAGCACTGAACTGCCAGCTTTAAACCATGTCTGTGTAACTATACAGATGTCTACATTCTCCAGGGTGATGAGAGTTTGCAGGGAGTTGAGTTCTTTTTGTTTAGAATCCTGTCACTGAGTAGTAATATTTATAGATTATCCTAGGTTGGTTTTATTATGTTGGAAAGTTTTTCAGGCTGGCAATGCTAAAAAGACACTACTGGATGGAAAACATTTTAGTCAATATTGAAAAGCCTAAAGGAGACAGATGCAGACCATCTCTCCTAATCTGATAAATACTGTATCCCCTTTGAATGGCAGCAAACACTAAGTCACTAGTTAAAGACAATTACTTAGTGCTCACATTGCAGCATTATCCTTGGAGATGGTAGAATGCTGCTCAGTGCTATACTTGTACCAGCATGGGATACACAGTCAAAGAGCTCCATCGTGTTTCTCTTATTATAGTCCAGAGTAGAATGTCACAGATCATTTACACCCACATGTACAATGACTGTGTCATACCAGTATTTGTGGTTCAATGCCTTTTGTAATTGTGTGATCTGGAGGCTCTTGGCCCTGATAGGCTGCCATCAGAAATCCAATCCTTTCTCATCTTAATGAGTGGTACATCTGTGTGTCTCATGATGGAATCTGCTATGACTTAACATTTGGTTGTGTGGAGGTTTGCCTTATGCACTTAGTAGCTGAGACGCCATGATCTGAAGCTGCGTGTCATGCTGGATGTTGCTTTGGTAGAATATTTGTTGGGCTGCTGAGGATTTCTATTGTTATAGCTGCATCTAAGAGGACTTTGAGATTGACAGCATATGTGTGTCAATATACTTGGTCTTTAAAATAAATGGTAGGTACAATGTGGTGTATGTTTCTGTTAACCTATTTGGTAATTGTAGTAGCTAGTTATGAGGGCCTTGTCTCAGTGACAATGTATAATTACATCTCTCACACGCTGTATCTAATTGTTTAAGAATTATGTGGTTGTTAGTAAACACAAGATAACTGCTGCTTTGTCTCAGGATGCCATTTCCTCCAAGCAGGCTGCAGGGACAGGAGTAAAATGCTTATCCAGGGTTTCAGATGTTTATTTTCTGGATTTAAAGGACAGTTGTACAAGAGTGGGGGGAGTCAAGAATAACTTTACATAAGTCCTATTTATCTGAAACGACAATATTGAAGGCAAAAGTGTAGGAGCAATGCTTCTCTTTGAGCAAACTCCAGTAATGTGGTAGTACAGGGGTTTAAGGCAGGTTTGCTTGGGTACTATTTGGCTAAGAACTACGTTATTAGTGTATTCCATAGCACAATGTGTATTCTGTATCACAGTGTTCCCTTACATACAAACATTATGCTCACCATGAAACTACATACATGGAATATATACACAGAGACAGAGACGGATTTCTAAGTGCCTGCATCCATAAAAGGCACTGCTGACCTCTGCTGTGTGATGAGCACTGCTGAGAAATACAAAACTTCATACCAGTACTGAAAATCAACAAACAAGCAAAATACCCCATAAACCATTCACAAAACATTCTAAGGTTTACTCAGAGATTCTCAAGCTCAGAAGAGACCAGGCTATTCTCTCATCCCAGTAGAGAGCAGACCTAACTTTGCTAATTGAAACATCACTAGGAAAAAGGGCCCAAAGTTCAGGAACTCCTGCAATTGCATCAATAAATTACCAGCAAACACTTGGAATTAAATACAAAAGTGCAGAAACCTAGCAGTTAATACAGTGAAATACAACAGCACTTTAAAATATGAAAAAATGCAGAACTCCATAGCTAACGCATAAATATAACAACAGTAGTCTAAAACAGCAAGAAAAGTGCAATTCTCCAATGTGGAGTACTTATCTAGTTTGGATAAAGCTGTATTAAAGCAGATACATAGAAATTTCAACAGGCACAGAAAATCAGCAAATAAGCAAAATGGGCAATTTGCCAGTTACTACAACAACACACTCTAAGGTTTCCTCAGTAATTCCCTAGCTAGAAGAGACTGGCAGATCTCTATTGTCACTATAGTTGTTGTGTTCTAGCTGCTGCTATCCCAAACCTTCTAAAGTCTGGAATGCCAGCAATTCTTGTGTTCAGAACAGGTAAGGAAAATGCTGCAGTGCATTTGCTTTATAACTTTATGAACTGGTTTCCTAACTTCTATGGCATAATTTCATACTCTGTATCCCTCATTTGCAATAGGAATCTCATGTCCATGTCATTATGTGTCCATATGTATACTTTGAATACCACACTATTTTAATCCTAATGCAGCAATGTTATTTGTGTCTCTGAAGTACCTTATCCCTCTGAATTCCAATGATGCAAGTAATTTTGCACAACACAATGTGCTCTGTGAATTTCAGCCTTCAAAGATTATAAGGCTTTCAGATGGTAAAGATGCACCATGCTGACAAGGATTTATTACAACCAGGAAAAATGCCAGCAGATGTGCCATTAACTGGAATAAAATATAACAAATAGTGTTTAGGTGTTTAGTGTGTTTGTTTGTTAAAAACAAATACAAATGGATGTTTTTATGGTTTTACTATTTTTTTTTACACTGGTATAGAGTGTTGTTCAGGTATTCTGTACAGTATCCTTTATGTAAGTAAAAGTGAAAAGATCATTATTTTTGTGTAATACTCAAAATTCATTATCATTAAACAAATGACATTTCATTCTTTAACTACAGCACTAAGTCACTTACCTTCACAGCTAGAAGTATCATTCCCAAACCTAAACCTGAACCCAGGTTGGCATGCACAAGTATATCTTCCTATTGTATTGTTGCAGATGGAGTGATTACCACAGATACACTTATTCCGCTGACAGTCATCAATGTTTGTATTTTACAGAAAAGGAACCATGTTTTAATGTACAGCAGAAGAATGTAGTAGAATAAGTTCACAACACATTGTATTAAACTGGCAGCAAACTGTGTTTCTAGACATCATTTGTTTTGTAAAGTGTCCATACCCAAAGGCAAGAGGAAAAAAAAAAACAGGTGGAGCATGGATGCCGGAACCATAGAGTGAGGGGGGAGGGGTGCTCCCCCCCCACACTTTTGCAGCACTTGCGACCTCTCCACCCCAAATAACTTGTCATCACATGCACAATGACATCAGCATGCCCCATGGCTGTTTGGATACTGGGAGGAATTGCTTACTGTTATGCACTATGCCGTTTGGGCAGTTTATTCTTGTCAGCCGCGGATTTCTTTATTGAACTGCAGAGCTGAGCCACGGATGTCTTAAGAAGGTACTGTCTTCAGCATTATATAGCTTTAGAGAGGGTGTGTGTTTGTGAAAATGCCCCTGACAAGATACATCTGGTGGTTAGTGGTACACAGGCTCAAACCCTGTACCTTGGGTGAAGGTAAAAAGAGCCTAAAGTCCCTAGCCACCATCACTTGTGAAGTTATGCCTCACATTTTTATTTTGTCCTGTTCCTCATTAAATCTCTGGTTTTCAGGAGCAGTAAAACAAAACCTTTTATGCTAGCAATGTGTTTATAAGATCAGTATTTGAAATGTGTCCCTATTTTGGGGCTGTATTCCCCCATTATTGGCTTTGTTCTGTATTTTTGTGCTAAGAGGTTGAGAGCTATGGTGATTAGTGAGAACTGATTCACTAAATGATAGCCATTTAAGTTTGTCTTCCTGTCTTTCAGGAAACTGCTGGTTTAGCTTAGTGGTATGTTGCTCTGACTGTAGTGCACAATGTTCTGGATTCAAGCCTTCACAGTGAAATATACAGTGATAATATAACATTTTATGCAGGCATCTTTCCAAAATTATACAAGCAATGTTTAAAATGTGTCCCTGATGTTTGGCCTTTTGTCTCCCCCCCTTTAAATAAGTGCAAGAAGTTGTGCAACATGCCTATGGCTTACACTACTGTGATTCTGTATTTGTATTTGTATTTATATATATATATATATATATATATTGAGTAGAGAAGTAGACTGTTATCATGGAAATGTTCTGAATAGGGCAGTTTGTCATTACTGGTGAATGCATTTTTCTTCATTGCCTACTGGAAAAAATGTTCAAACAATAAATTTAAAATGCGTTCTAACTTAAGTGTAAAAGGTGTGCTGTATTATACAAGGAATATAATTTAATAAAGTCAGGAAGGTGTATCAAAGAACGCATGTATGTTTCTTGTTTTGTGCGCAAGGGGCCTCTGATTTGAAAACAGCCCAAAGGTTATCGTTATCCACCACTGGCCAGATGCATTTTCTTTGGATGTGGTGTGGGTTTTAATGCTGTTTCAATGAATGCGAGTTTCAAAGGCAGAGAAGTTTTAAAGCAGAGTCTATTTTCATTGTGAGACAGTATTGATTTGTTTAGCAGATATCTGTTAGTGTTTGTGCATTGTGCTATAAAATGTAAAAAAAATAAAATCGTAATAATCATTGTAGAAGTAAAGCAGTGTGCACACATTAGTGTTTATGGTAAGCGGGGTAAAATAGTCAGGTAATGAGTTAATATACAATTATCAGCCATGGGATAAGGTAAGACAAATCAGAAAATGTTAATTCAAGAATCAAGCACCAAACTGGAATTGGCTAAGCTTAAAAAGTCCTCCAAGTGAACCTATGTTGTGGCAGTAAAAATTGCCCTTTTTAGATCACTAAGTGCCCCTCTCACCCTCCACCCTCATCTTCAGAGGTGAAGACTATGCAAATAGAATTATGTTGACATTGTTGATATTATGTTACAAAGCAACCAATATTGCTTCTGTATTGCTGCTAGTGCATTAATGTGCTCACCCTCACAGACAGAAGGGGACACATTTGTAAATGTATGACTCCCAGATCTAGACCTGAATCCTGGATGGCCTATACAGTAGTAACTCCCATTTGTATTGCTACACAGAGAGTAATCACCACATATTTCCTTATATAGGCTGCTCTCATCCATATCTGCATTTCAAAGAAAAAATAATCACTCTTACAATATAGGAAATTATACAAAGAGTGCCCAATGCTATTTAATAACAAGCACACTGATTGGACAGCAAACCAGCATGCCAATTGTGTATTAGACATATACCAATTGAAAAATGTCCAGCCACTGAAGTACCATTGAGCAGCTAGACTTAGACCCACTAGGGTAAACTTTTTTCTGCACGCCACCAGTATGCACCCCATCAAACAGACCGTGAGCATGTTTTGAGTCTCCCAGGACCTGACGGATTTCTTGACCAACATTCGAAGCTACAAATGGACTTTTTAGCACGAGGCTACTCAGAAGGGCTAATCAACAGGATCCTCGACCCCATCATCAGCCAGCGCCAACTTGGCGCCCCTAGGGCTTTAACTGACACCAGGATCCAGACCACCCCAGAAGCTAGATTCCAGTTCAACTGCATCCTGGACTTCTCTGTGGACTACAAAGACATCATCCAGATCATAATGGACAATTGGCCCATCATCACAAATAACAGATCTTTAGGCCACATTTTTCCGGAGAAACGCTCCTTCACAGCTAGAAAAGGGAGAAGCATTAGGGACTTTCTGGAACACCCCTGCCAAGTTAAACTTGACAACCCTGGTACCTTTGCCTGCAGTGAGTCTCCCTGCCACTACTGTAGACACATGAGCAGTGCCGCAGGCTTTTACTGCCCCAATGGCAGGAGACACTACACACCTAATGTCAGAGGTGACTGCAATGTCACAGGAGTGGTTTACAGGGCAGCGTGCACTAAATGCAATGCTTTCTATGTGGGCAAGATGGTCAACTCCCTTAAAACAAGGATAGCAAAGCACCTGCATGACTTAAAATACTTGAAAGTGACAAACCAGCTGGCAGTGCATGCTCTCAGGAACCTAGGACACAATACATTCAAATTTCATGTTCTTGAACACATCCCTAAATCCCCACTAGGTGGGGACCACAACTCACTGCTTGAAAGAGGAAACTTGAGTGGCAAATACATTTGCAGGCAAGGAAAAGACCTGGCCTTAACTATGCAGAATCTTTGACCCCGGTCTTGTATCTCAGAAAGATAAACACTGTATACCACAACCTCTGCGCCTGGACCTCTAACAGATTTACCGATTAAATGTTACCTTTCATGCAACAGCCAGTTTTGATCTCAGCAGTCTGCCTTCATTCGTTTTTGGTCAATGGTTCATTAATATTTTTTTGTCTTTCATGTCTTTCATGTTTTCTACAATGGTTCAGTATTACTGGTTTTTTTTTCATGTCTTTCTAGCTTTTCAGGTTACATATCAATGCCTTTTTAAGATTTTTTTTAATTAACAGCCCTCATTCAGTTCCACATCTTAATACATTAGTTTCTATTGATATCTGTTATTTAAAATTTTTTCACTATTTTGTTGCTCTTTTTAATTTCTGTATCATATTTTTTGGATATCTAGCCTGGCTCTTATTTTTTGGTTTTCTAGTCTGTTTCTTATTTTACATACATGTTATGTTACATACATGTTGCTGCTATTTCTCTAGTACGCTCAGCTTTGCTTATCATGCTCTTTTAGGTCGTCCACCATCCTGATGAATATTTCGAAAAGTGTAGCCTAACAATGTATTTTACCAGCAAGGTTTGATTTGTTCCAGCAAGACTATTTTCAGTTAACAACATTTTTTTAGCTAATTTTAGCTAATTTCTGAACTTCACAGTTGTAGGTTTAGAGTGATTCTATTGACCACGTATGAGCTGGCTCAGGGTATCAAACCTATCAGATTGTAAGGTCTGATGTCAAATTGTCCTGCCCAATCACAATAAAGGATTTTTCACCCAAACTTGATTGGCCCCCACTGACACATCCACAGGTACTCTTATAAAAGGAAATCCTCAGGATCACTCTTGTGATTCGATGGTGATTGTGCTTCTAGTACTTTTTGCTTCAATAAAGTATGACCTTCTAGAATCTGAACTTTGACTACATTGATTTTTTGCCACCACGGTGAGCAGACCTCCTTAGCCAAGCCACATTTATGTTGTTTTGCCTGTTTTTTTCTGTGTGTTTCATCTTTGATTTCTAGCTGCCTCACTAGTGGTTCCTCTCACCAGGCGACCTGACCAGCCGGAACTATGACCTGTATACAAAGCCTTTCTAAAGGCTTTACTCAGCCTTCAACTACAAGTGCTCGGGTATGCACAGCCTTTTTCAAGGCTTTACCGGTAGCCCAGCTTCTTCACCAACATCCCACCTTACCTTTATTAAGGCAGCCTACCTGGACATCCATTTGTTCTTGGCTTCCCCTAGTGTATTTTATTCGTGGATATTTTTCCTCCTCTGCATAGGAGCTTAAATACCCAGGTCCCACAGACAATCATTTTCCTACTGGACATTTTTCACCAAGGGTACCAGTACCTTGGTCTAATTTTGTCTGAGGACTCAGACAGCCATGGACACCAGGTGGTTACAAGACCTATTGGCACTTCCAGCCATCAACATTGAACTAGAGCACCCAGCGCAGAACAACCCAGAGACTGACTCCTCATCGGACCACATGTGGCAACTAGAGGACACCTTAAAAAGCCTTATCTGCGTTAAATGGGAACATTTTTATCTCGCATCGTGTGTATAGTTTAAACTCACTCCAAAAGGCCTCACTATCTTCAAGAAGCCTTTTTTCAGAGGTTCCGATGCACAATTGATTCAGAACTGGTACAAAACCCTAGAGAATACTAGCACACTACTGCTCAACCTGCTCCTTGAGCACAACCGGAGGCACAGAGGGAGACTTTCTTCCACCCTGGAGACCATTGAGGCCACCTGCAAACAGTCCCCTTCCTTTGACAAGCACTTTCTTATGATTAAAGACAGGCTCACTAACTTTGAGGGCAAAATCAAGGAAAGGAGGCTCAAAAAACTGAGAAGGGACATGGCTCTCTCCAACAAGGAATGCTCTCTTAGATTAGACTGAGTCGGTCCATCGGAAAGCCAGAACTCCATAGGGGTCACGCTAAGTACCAACACCCCACTGTTAAGCCCTGGCCCTTCTCAGGGCCCAGCAGCCACCCCAGGTCCTTCTCAGGACCTACGCCAATGGGATTTTTTGAGGGCCCCGGACACCCTGGACCCCTGCTCCACAGGGACCAGACCACTTTTACAGGAATGCCGGTGACTCCACAGATACAAGCTTTGGGTCTTACCAAGACAGCCAGGCCCTCCCTCAGGATGAGCATCAAGATGACCCACAGAGACCCAGAGACCCCACCTCAAGGGACCCATTCGAAAGAGGTCTGCACCAAACCACGCCTACAATCTCCACAGTATCAACCAGGGAGGAGGAGCCACAACTGGCAGGGCGAAAGGGACTTGAAATTTCTCGGTCAACCACCCACCCTGGAAGAAAATGGAAGACACAGAGGCCAGGTCTCAAAACCTCCACGGTATGGAACCCCTCCAGAACACCGCTCTCCCAATTAGAGCTACAGGTTCTACAAAAAGGCCTCACATTCTTCCCCCAGGGTCGGTCCAGTCTCCCAAAAACAATAATAGACCTATGACTCTTCACAAGGAAACTTCAGCTAAAGCTTTATTTCCTACCAACATGGTAAAAAAGACTAGCCTCAGGACCACCAGACTGTTCTGACTATTAAATTCAAACAACTTCTGCCCCCCTCCCAACCCGGTCATACAAGCTTTTCAGGACAAGTGTGAACTTGAGATCAGGTCTCTCTTATGCAAATGGAGGAGGAAAAGGATTTTTAACACCAACAAGGAAGAATTTGAAGCCCTCAGACAGCTCAGCTCAGACCCTTCGAGAAGGGTCATGAAGGCTGACAAGGGTGGGGGGATACTAGTGACAGACACCACCTCCTACAATGACAAGCTCCACAGTATGCTCAATGACCACCAGTATTATAACAGCATAAATCACAACCAAGTGCTGACAGCCTACGGGGACATCAGAACAGAAATCTCAAGACTAGAGGATATGGACCTAATTGAAGGGCTCACAGAATTCTTCTCCATCCACCACCCGAGGATTCCCCAGTTCTTTAGGATACCAAAGCCACACAAAAACCTGGCAGACCCTCCATACAGACCTGTAGTAGCCAGCGGAGGTTGCGTCATGGAAACCATAGCTCTCTACCTGGACTTTCACCTAAAACCTCTCGCAGAAGATGACAGGTCCTTTATTTTAGACTCTATGGACTTCCTCAACAAGATCAAGGACATAGCCATAGACAGAGACTGGATCCTGGTCACCATCGATGTGGAGTCCCTTTACACGGTACTCCCACATGACTTCTGCACTGCAGCCATGGCTGAAGCCTACATGAAGGACCACATGGCCATACCAGGAGAAGTGGACCACCTGGGTAGGCTCCTCTCCCTGCTCCTCAAGAGCAATTTTTTCCACTTCAATGGGCACTACTATCGCCAGAGCACTGGGATCGCTGTGGGAGCAGCTATGGCCCCAAGTTTGGCAAAGACGGCACTAAGGAAGGGGGAGCAGGACCACATATACAGTTCCACCTTTTTTAACAACATAGTGTGCTACTACAGGTTTATCGATGACATTTTCCTGGTTTGGAAGGGTAACCAGGTTGAACTGGAGGAATTCCTCATTTATATCAACAACACCACCGCATTCCTGCATTTTACCAGCAAACAAAGTGTTAGAAAAATATGTATTTAAATATATGCGAAAGCCTAGTTTAAAAGCAAGGCAGTTTATAATGCATTTTATTCTATTAATCATATAACAGAAGGGATAAATCCATGTGTAAATGCAAGTAGCTTCTGAAACTGCAGTGTGCTTTGTCCCCTGACCCTGGCAGCTGCCAGCTCAGCAAGCTTAATGTTTATGCTTTTCATAAGTGATTATCTGCTGGGTCAGGAAATTAAATGTGTAAATCTTCCGCTCCTTCCTGATGAGATAACTTGTCCTTGTAAATAATGAAATCTTCCTTTCCTGATGGAGTAACTTGCCCTTGTAAGATAAAAACACAGCTGGTGGGAAGGTGAAACAGTGAACAAAGAGGTGAATTTAAAGACTGAATCTGTTATTGTATTCAAACTGATATGAGACCTTTAAGAAGTAACTTTACATAAAGACATTATGACTGACCAGCTGGATAGCAAGGCCATATTGTATCTAAAAGAAAAGTTTTTTTGAATGTACTGCATCAGCATTATTAGATGAATAGAATACTGTTAGTAAAAGTGATGTAGATGCCTTGTGACTAACCACATCAGTAAGGTGGGCATAACTTGAATGCAAACACTATAAAATATTCTGTACTTCCTGCATCATGTCAGACAAAATTCTGTACTTGTATGGCTTTTTGCCTCCTGGTGTACACTAGTAAACATTTGAATCTGAACCTCCTGTGTATTGAATTATTAATTTTATTTAACAGTTTGGTACTTTCGAGACAGAATTCCCTTGGTAAGCTGCAGATCAGAGCGTATTGGTGGTCGAATACTGCGCAGGAGAAGTTACAGAAATGGTCCTTCTTGAGTGAAAAGACCTCTGACTGAATTGTCGTGTGTAAAGAGGCTGGCCACTTTCTGATCTGTGGCCGAAGAAAGGAATTAGAATGAATTTCAAAACCAGGAGGCTCAGGTAAGAAGAATTTGCCTTTTTTCTGTTTTAGATCAGGGACTAGGTTACAGTATATTGTTGTCAAGATTTGTTTGCAGATCAGGGACAAAAGGAAGTATTTGGTCATAGATCAGGGTAACAGAATAAGGTAGGCAGTTATTCTAGATAAACTGTAAACAGGAACTAAGAATTTGATATCACGTGATAAAAAAGGGTTACGTAACATTTTCTTTGACATGGGTAATCAGTGCACTAAAACCTTGCGAGATCCGCCCCTAACCGAAGACAAAAAATACATGCAATTACAGCATGCTGATAATGTTAGGTATTATACGAAATGGGTTAACAAATATGAATTTGATGGTAAACTAGATAAACTTTCACTAGTTAAACTCCCTAAACAGCTTAAATCTGATGCAGGAGGTCAGGCAAAAAAGCAACGCCAACTAGGCATACCTCAATTGAGGAAGCAAATCGTAGAGAACAGAAGCTTAAAATTCAAAAACATTATTTTTAGACAAAGAGGATAATAACTTGGTAATAGCTGCATCTCCTCCTCCTCCTCTCTTGCCCCCTCCTTTACCCTTTTCAGGATATGAAGTGAGTGGACAGGCTGGTCCGCCTCCGCGTTATCCTGAAGTTTCAGTAAGACCACAACCATTTGTTAGAGATCCTATTGAGACTAGGTCTCGAACACGTAAAACATATAGGGACACAGAATCATACCAAATAGAGAGAAATCTACAGGATGAGAGTGAGGAAGAAATATGCCCACTTATAAAGTTCCAAATCCTCAGGCAGGACAGGAAGGGCAAGACCCAACACTCTTAGTATATAGACCATGGACACCGGAAGATATCCGGAAGGCTACTGAGGGAATCCCCCATCTGAAAGTTAATTTTATGAAATTTTTAGAAGATTTACAAGGCATGAGGTTAAGTTACCACTTGAATGGGGAAGAAGTAGAAAAAGTAGTAAGACAAATTATAGGTCCAGATTGGCACATGATTTGTGGCACCTGGAATCCTCGTAATGCAGAACTTAGGCCACTCCCACATAGTGATGCAGAGTTAGACAACAGAGTGAAAGGTCTGACAGACCGAATCTCTGAGAAATGGAAACCCAGAGCAGACAGGACTTGTATTAATCAATGCATACAACAGGAAAATGAGACAATAGATGGATATTATGCTAGATTATTAGAATGTTTTAATAATCATAGCGGTATGTCGGTTTCTGAGAACCAAACAAATGATTCCCCGTATGAACAACAATTAAAAAATGCATTTTTGAAAGGTTGCATTGCACCTATTAGTAGCTTCATTACGAAGCATATGATAGATCATCGAACAGGGAGGCTACAAGCCTTACTCGAATACGCTAGACATGCTGAGAGACATTTTAATAGTAAAAAGAAAAAGAAGGTACAAGTCTGCACTGCTGAAGACGGAGCTGAAGTATTTGTATTAAAGTCAGGTAAAAAGGGCAAGAAGAATGCCCAGGGAAACAAACAGTCTGACAAATGCTCAGAAGATTTTGAAGAAAGGAAAAAGAGAGGTGAATGCTTCAAGTGCGGAAATAAAGGGCATCTAGCTAGGGACTGTAAACAAAATAAGAAAGCAACGACGGAAGATAAAGGGGATGAGGACTGACTATATGATAGTGAGGATACATCATATGAAAGTCAGAAATCACCAGTAACAGCTAGAATAGAAAAGACAAATGCCAATGTAGTAGAAGGGACAGAGGAAGTACAAATTGACTTAGACGAAAATGGAAATGAAATTTTAGATTTAGCATTGTTGAGCCTGGAGCTCTACCTAGCAGATACAAAACCGGAAGTGACACTTCTGGTGGAGGGAAGGGAAGTCAAATTCCTGTGTGACTCAGAAGCATCATGGACTTTAGCGGACGGATTAGCAATGATTTCTTTTCAATACCTATACATCCTGATAGTCAATATTGGTTTGCATTTACATTTCAGGGTAAAAGGTATACGTATACTCGACTACCACAGGGATATTGCGAGAGCCCAACAATATTTTCACAAGAAATGGCTAGCAACCTGGCAGGGTTTACCTCGCTGGGAGGTAGTCAAATTCTGCTTTATGTAGATGACATCTTGCTAGCAGCCCCCACCCAACAACAGTGCAGGGAGGATACTGTAGCATTATTGAAATTTTTAGCAATACAAGGACACAAAGTAAACAAAAGTAAGTTACAACTTTGGAGAAAACAAGTTAGATACTTGGGATATGTAATATCCAATGAAGGTAGAATACTAGATGAGGAAAGAAAAACAGCAATTTTGCAAGCACCCAAGCCAACGACCAAGAAAGAAATGATGTCTTTTTTAGGTACAACTAATTTTTGTCGGAGCTGGATACCAAATTATGCTTTGGAATCTGCTCCACTGACTGACTTGATATATAAGACACCAATGGCAGCACAAGACATTTTTCAATGGACAACAGAAGCAGAAACGGCTTTCTGCAGGTTGAAGCAGTTGATAGCTTCTTCATTAGTTTTAGGACTTCCAAATTATCACAAATGGTTCTTTCAGACCGTAGATTGTAAGCAAGGGTACATGACGTCAGTATTGATGCAACAACATGGGGACAAGCAACGCCCCATAGCTTACTATTCATCACAGTTAGACCCAGTGGCGCGATTTTTGCCTCACTGTGTACAAGCAGTAGTTGCAGCCGCAATGGCAGTACAGGCTTCGGCCTCAGTGGTGTTATTCCACCCTCTCACATTGAGAGTGCCTCATGCAGTTGCAATAATTTTACTGCAAGAGAAAGTGGCATACCTTTCTCCTGCTAGACATCTTTCATGTATGACTATACTGCTGAGCCAACCTCATATGACAATTGAATGATGTACGACATTGAATCCATCAACATTGCTTCTAACTCCTGTGGAGGGCACACCACACAGCTGCCTGCAGGAAATTGAACAGTTAGCTTTACTAGACAAGATCTTACAGATATGCCCTTGGATAATGCCGAGGTGACATATTACGTGGATGGCTCATGCAGAAGGGGTCCTACAGGGAAGAATCTGGTAGGGTATGCAGTAGTTACAGACACTGAAATTTTAGAAGCTCAATCCTTACCACACAACTTATCTGCACAAGCAGCTGAACTGATAGCTTTGATGACAGCATGTACTTTAGCAAAAAACAAGTGTGTAAACATATATACTGACAGTCAGTATGCTTTTTCTACAGTACATGTATTTGCACAACAATGGAAAAATAGAGGAATGATAACATCCAGTGGAAAACCTATTAATCATGCGCAATTTATTTTGGAGTTATTAGAATCTATTCAGTTACCTACCAAAGTAGCTATTTGTAAATGTGTAGCTCATACAAAACAGCAGGATAAGATTTTGAAAGGCAATGCACGAGCTGATGCAGCTGCAAAGCAAGCAGCCTCAGACTCAGAAACTTTACTTTTAAATGAGGAATTACAACCCTCTGAGATTTTAGATTTAGACATGTTAAAAACAATGCAGATGCTTACTACAAAAGCAGAAAAACAAAAATGGGTAAAACGAGGTGCAATTCTTGAGAATGGACTGTACATTTCCAAAGAAGGAAAACCGATATTGCCGTCTAATTTATTTAGATATGCAGCTTTGTTGAGCCATGGGCAGTGCCATGTCTCAACAGGGGGGATGGTACAGTTAGTAAATCGAATATTCCAAACATACGGATACACAAACTACACAAAAAGATTTTGTGCAGCTTGTCATACTTGTAACAAGCATCATGAACAAGGGGCATTTAAAACCAAGCAAGGAAGTCTTCCTATACCACCATACCCGTTCCATACTATTTGTATGGATTTCATAGAATTAAATAAATGTGAAGGGAAAAAGTTTTGTTTAGTTATTATAGACATGTTTTCTAAATGGGTAGAAGCTTTTCCAACCAAAAACCCAGATGCAGCAACAGTGGCAAAAGCCCTGATAAAAGAAGTAATCCCTAGATTTGGCATTCTGGAGAGGATTTATAGTGACAATGGCACACATTTTGTGAATCAGATGATTCACCAGCTTGGGAGATTTTTTGGTATCTCCTTGAAGAACCATTGTGCTTACCCCCCACAGTCAACAGGACTGGTGGAAAGGTACAATGGTACCCTAAAGAACAAGTTAAGAAAACTAGTAGAAGAGACCCAAAAGAATTGGATATACTGTCTGCCTTTAGCACTGCTGAGTATGAGAACGGTTCCAAATGTAAAGGGTCTGACTCCCTTTGAAATGTTTTTTGGGAGAGCATACTATGTGCCTCAGTGGAAAGCTCTCATGCCTGCAGAGCAAGAGACTGACAGTTCGTTAGCAGAATATATGAAGAAATTGTTAAGGAATAAATCTGTTTTGCAGTTTAACTCTTTTTCACATAAGGAACAGACCAGACCGGTGGAAGCAGTCTTGGCTCCTGGGACATACGTTTAGGTGAAAGTGACAAAAAGGAAGGATTGGGTGAGTCCAAAGTGGGAAGGACCATACCAGGTTCTGTTGGCAACGCCTACTGCAGTCAGAGTAGCTGAAAGGATGTCCTGGGTTCATTTAACGCATTGTAAACCGGTAAAGAACTTTCAACTTGATAAAAACTTTGTGACTGATATACAACCAGATCGAGATGGCCAAAAACAAAGCGAATAGAAGTCTAGATCAACCCCAGAGATGTTGCATAATCATTTTGTTGTGTGTACATTTATTAACTGTAATTGTGACAATTTTCCTCTTGCTGTGGCTTATCCTACACACAACCACACAAGTGAAAGTGGGAAGGCGTGATGAAACGTCTATAGATTGGCATCCAAATTTTAACACATACCTAGCCATGAAACATGTGTATGCAGAAACTATGAACATTTCAAATTGCTGGGTTTGTACAGCTATACCAACAGCATATGGAGTACTGAAAATGTCCGCTGTCCCTTTGGGGATAAATGAGACTTAGGAGAATTTACTTTTCGACACAGGAACTGTGAGATCACTAGACAAAATAGCATTATTTTTACCTGTTACACAAAAGGGAATTGTGTGCTTTTTTTAAAAACGATACCCTCCAAGTAGGATGGAGTAATTGTAATATTACGATATCCTACAAGTGTTACATTAAAGTTAAAAGTGGAGGTACTGTTTGTAATACTAACTATGATTCATATTTGAGCACAATGAAAACAACATTGAATGAAGTACGACAAAACCCTGTTTTGTTTAAACAATTGTCAGTTACAGATCAGAAAATGTTTCATGCAGGGCTGATGCGTATTAGTACTAAAGTAGAAAACAGTTATTTTATTTGTGGGAAAAAGGCATATAAATGGTTACCTGAGAATTGGTCCGGCAGTTGTTTTTTGGGTTATCTGGTTCCAGCAATAAGACATACTGCAGAATTACCTTTGGGTAAGATATGAAACGTAAGAGAAACAGCTCGAAAATCTGAAGGTCCAGTTAAGAAACCTGTGAATCCAGTTGGGAAGATTGAAGCTGGTTGGAAAGACCATAATTCAGTAAAAGACAAAAGTGAATTGACTCATATGGACTTGAGTGACAGTGTTACATCCTGGGCAGGAATATTACCAGCCTATGGAGCAGTCAAATCGATCTGGGAGCTGAGGAAGTTGTCGAAACTTCTCGAAGTAATGAATAATGCAACTTTTTCCACCCTAGAACTAGTGACTGATGAACTGAATGCAATGAGAACTGTTGTTCTACAAAATCGGATGGCTCTTGACTTCACCCTAGCGGCGAGAGGTGGTATGTGCACACTTATCAAAGAAGAATGCTGTGCTTGTATACCTGACAATGGACATGAGATAAATAATCACCTAGAGGTAATTCAGCAAGTATCAGTCATGAATGAACCAGGCCCAAACCCACTGACAAACTTTTTCCAGAATCTGTTTGGGGGGTGGGGTTCCATCCTAATGAACATTCTAATTGCTATTTTTGTGGGTATACTCCTAATAGGAGCATGTGTTTGCTGTGGAATTCCCTGCATGAAAAGATTAATCAAAGATTTTGTTGATGTATCTGTTACTGAAACTTTCTACCAAGATATTGAAATTGAAAGATTGATTTCAGATGACGCTTTTTCTGAAGTATAGATTAAATGACTCACCTAGCTGAAAATCCTGAGTGGGAAAGGCTAGGAGATGAAATGACACTATGCATACTTCAAAATAGAATAAAAAGTATTAATGGGGGGGGATGTTAGAAAAATATGTATTTAAATATATGTGAAATGCTAGTTTAAAAGCAAGGTAGTTTATAATGCATTTTATTCTATTAATCATATAACAGAAGGGATAAATTCATGTGTAAATGCAAGTAGCTTCTGAAACTGCAGTGTGCTTTGACCCCTGACCCTGGCAGCTGCCAGCTCAGCAAGCTTAATGTTTATGCTTTTCATAAGTGATTATCTGCTGGGTCAGGAAATTAAATGTGCAAATCTTCCGCTCCTTCCTGATGAGATAACATGTCCTTGTAAATAATGAAATCGTCCTTTCCTGATGGAGTAACTTGCCCTTGTAAGATAAAAACACAGCTGGTGGGAAAGTGAAACAGTGAACAAAGAGGTGAATTTAAAGACTGAATCTGCTACTGTATTCGAACTGATATGAGACCTTTAAGAAGTAACTTTACAGAAAGACATTATGACTGACCAGCTGGATAGCAAGGCCGTATTGTATCTAAAGGAAAAGTTTTTATTGAATGTACTGCATCAGCATTATTAGATGAATAGAATAGTGTTAGTAAAAGTGATGTAGATGCCTTGTGACTAACCACGTCAGTAAGGTGGGCATAACTTGAATGCAAACACTATAAAATATTCTGTACTTCCTGCATCATGTCAGACAAAATTCTGTACTTGTATGTTTTTTTGCCTCCTGGTGTACACTAGTAAACTTTTGAATCTGAACCTCCTGTGTACTGAATTATTAATTTTATTTAACACAAAGTACAGAGGAAATCAAATTTCTGGATCTTTATCTGAGGAAGAAACAAGGCTCCACCACATTGACACACAACCTCTAAAAAAACCCACTAGGGTAAACTTTTTTCTGCACGCCACCAGTATCCACCCCTTCAAACAAAAGGTGAGCATGATTAAATTGTAAGGGATCCGTTTAGTAAGAGTCTCCCAGGACCTGACGGATTTCTTGACCAACATTCAAAAGCTACAAATGGACGTTTTAGCCCAAGGCTACTCAGAAGGGCTTATCAACAGGATCCTCGACCCCATCACCAGCCAGCACCAACTTGGCACCCCGAGGGCTCTGACACCAGGATCCAGACCACCCCAGAAGCTAGATTCCAGTTCAACTGCATCCTGGACTTCTCTATGGACTACAAAGACATCATCCAGATCGTAATGGACAATTGGTCCATCATCTCAAATAACAGATCTTTTGGCCACATTTTTCCGGAGAACCCCCCCCCCTTCACAGCTAGAAAAGGGAGAAGCATTAGGGACTTTCTGGAACACCCCTGCCAAGTTAAACTTGACAACCCTGGTACCTTTGCCTGCAGTGAGCCTCCCTGCCACTACTGTAGACACATGAGCAGTGCCGCAGGCTGTTACTGCCCCAATGGCAGGAGACACTATGCACCTAATGTCAGAGGTGACTGCAGTGTCACAGGAGTGGTTTACAGGGCGGTGTGCACCAAATGCAATGCTTTCTATGTGGGCAAGATGGTCAACTCCCTTAAAATGAGGATAGCAAAACACCTGCATGACTTAAAATACTTGAAAGTGACAAACCAGCTTCCAGTGCATGGAACCTAGGACACAATACGTTCAAATTTCATGTTCTTGAACGCATCCCTAAATCCCCACTAGGCGGGGACCACAGCTCGCTGCTTGAGAAGAGGGAACTTAAGTGACAAATACGTTTGCAGGCAAGGAAAAGACCAGGCCTTAAATATGCAGAATCTTTGACCCCGGTCTTGTATCTCAGAAAGATACAACACCGTATACCACAACCTCTGCGTCTGGACCTCTAACAGATTTACAGATGAAATGTTACCTTTCGTGCAACAGCCAGTTTTGATCTCAAAAGTCTACCTTCATTCCTTTTTGGTCAATGGTTCATTAATATTTTTTTTGTCTTTCATGTTTTCTACAATGGTTCAGTATTACTGTTTTTTTTCATGTCTTTCTAGCTTTTCAGGTTACATATGAGTGCCTTTTTAAGATTGTTTTTTTAATTAACAGCCCTCATTCAATTCCACATCTTAATACATTAGTTTCTATTGATATCTGTTATTTAAGAATTTTTCACTATTTTGTTGCTCTTTTTAATTTCTGTATCATAATTTTTGGATATCTAGCCTGGTTCTTATTTTTTTTGTCTTATTTTTTGGTTTCCTAGCCTGTTTCTTATTTTACATACATGTTGTTGCTATTTCTCTAGTATGCTCGGCTTTGCTTATCCTGCTCTTTTAGTTTGTCCACCATCCTGATGAAGATTTCGAAAAGTGTAGCCTAACAATGTATTTTACCAGCAAGGGTTGATTTTTTTCCAGCAAGACTATTTTCAGTTAACTACATTTTTTAGCTAATTTTAGCTAATCTCCAAACTTCACTATTGTAGGTTTAGAGTGATTCTACTAGCCACGTATGAACTGGCTCAGGGTATCAAACATATCAGATTGTAAGGTGTGATGTCAAGTTGTCGTGCCTAATCACAATAAAAGTTTTTTCACCCACACTTGATTGGCCCCAACTGACACACCACCAGGTACTCTTATAAAAGGAAATCCTCAGGATCACTCTTTCCATTAAGGAACTACGCGTCGATGGCGATTGTATTTCTGGTACTTTTTACTTCAATAAAGTACGACCTTCTAGAATCTGAACTTCGACTATGCTGATTTTTTTGCCACCACGGTGAGCAGAGCTCCTTAGCTGAGCCACATTTATGTTGTTTTACCTGTTTTTTCTGTGTGTTTCATCTTTGATTTCTAGCTGCCTCACTAGCAGTTCCTCTCACCAAGTGAGCTGACCAGCCGGAACTACGACTTGTATACGAAGCCTTTCTAAAGGCTTTACTCAGCCTTCAACCACAGGCACTTGGGTACACACAGCCTTTCTCAAGGTTTTACCCGTAGCCCAGCTTCTTCACCGACATCCCACCGTACCTTTATTAAGGCAGCCTACCTGGTCATCCATTTGTTCTTGGCTTCCCTAGGGTATTTTATTTGTGGACTTTTTAAATGTTAAAAGAACAAAAAAAAAAACAACAGAAGTTATGTTTTCTCTGTTGCTTCTCCTGCACTGCACTGATGTACTGTGCAAGTGTGGGAACACAAATCCCATATGCATGAGTTGTACATTAGCCCATAGAAGACATTGCAGAAGACTGACGTGCCATTATACAAAGACATTATTTAAGAAAGGTAAGCAATTTCTTTCTTAAATGATGTCATTCTATAAAGGAAATAAGAGCATTGCCCTTGTGATCAAACCACACCAATCATGGGAAAGATTTAAACCACAAAATGTATACTCCAAAAAGTAGTTATGTTTGTGTGGACAAAATTGAGGCACATAGGGCTTCATTTGAAAAGAATGCCAATACCATCATAACTGAAAAATGTTAAAGTCTAAGAGGCATTAAGTATATTTTGTGGGCCATAATCACATTACCAGTAGCCACACTCATATGGCACCTCCTGCCTCTAAGATGCAAAGTTAGTTAGGTCATGGATATATTTAAGGGCACCCACCCAGTCATTTTATATATATATATATATATATATATATATATATATATATATATATATACACACACACACACACACACACACACACACACACACACACATATATGTGTATATATATATATATATATATATATATATATATATATATATATATATATATATATATATATACACATAGAGAGAGAGAGAGAAATATATATATCCAAAATAGCAAAGTGCAAACACCCACCAAAGAATTGTATTGTAACAAAGAACAAATAGCATAAAATACAAATACAATCATCATGGCCAGATACAGAGTAAAAACAAAAAAAATGTTCAATAAAGGTTAAAGGCTAAAATGCATGCAAAGAAGATAAGCACTTTTGGATCAACACCACCAATCCTTCTTCAGATCTAATTGAATCTTCCACAGTTCGCTATTCATATATAAAATAACAGCCAACAACCAGGGAGTTAGTTTCAGACCAATGCCTACATGAGATCAATGGTTCATCATTTCCAATCAGGTATGCCTCTTCAGCCTACGCCCCTTTAAGGTTTGTTTCAAAGGGTAATTTGCATTAAGTCCCAGAGACTTATATGCTTGTAGGTTTCCTATTCATGACATTTCCGCTAGTTCAGTAACATTATTTATATCTCCTCCTCTTGGACTTAAAGATCTGCAGTACCCTAAAATGAAATTTATGCATGTCTTTTATTAAAGGGTTGTTAAGATCAGCCAATCTAATATCACTTATAAAATTCTCTCCTTTAGCTGCCTCATAGTTTTTCCTACTTAAAAACTTTCACATGAGTCACACGTGACCAGATGCACTACATTTTTGGTGGCACAGTCCGCATAAAATTTGAACATATATTTCTTCTTACCATCAGCTAATTGACTGATTAATTGCTAATTGAATTACCAAAAGTTGTATATAAGGGATGACAATATTTTTTTTTTTTTCTTGATGATGATGCCCCATGGTGGGTGGGTGCGTTAGTATCTTTGTCTGGGGAGTTATTTATTTTTTTCGTTTTTTTGGTACATGTTCAATAAAGGTTTTGAGAAGAATTCCAGGACTCAAGGTTTGCTGAATTTAACATATATTTCTTGCCAAAGGTTGGATGTGTATCCTCTTTCTTTGTTAAAATAAGCCAACAGCATGTACAACATCGACATGGGTAGGTGCCAACATGATCGGAAGCAGCGTAGGCTATATTGTGCTGATCATTACACAGGATTTATTTCATGTTTTTATTACTTCTAAATGCAAAATGCTGCTTCTCACCTACTATTTTCTTAAGTTCTTCCTCAGTAGTTAGAATTTTCAAATTATTATGTATTATCTCACAAATATGTTTGATATTATGAGTGTAGGTCAAAACTATTCTCATTTCCTATTTCTTTTCCTGGGTTTCACTCTGTTTAATTCCTGTATATCATCAGATAGATGCAGTTGCCCTTGTTCATCCCTGACAGTTTTAACATAGTTTAACATTTTTCCTATTTCTTGAGTATCATATCCTCTCTGTTCAAATACCTCTCCCATATTTTGTATAGCATTTGTAAAGTCTTCCTCATTCATTTGGATTCTAGAAGATCTCAGAAATTGCCCCTTCAATATAGTCCGATGAATGTGTCTAGGATGCAAACTAGACCTAGGAAGAATATTATTTTTCCAACAAGCGAGTATCAATTTTATCTTTCCCATCTTGTTGTAACCGTACATCAAGAAAGTCAATGCATGCATAGTCTTGTTGTCTGGTAAATTTTAAGAAGTCAGTGGTTTGTACCAAGTACTCATGAAATTCCTGCAATTCATCTACATTGCCCTTCCATAGGAGATGTATGTCATCGACAAATTGGTGATATAATATTAATTTCAAATGAAAGGGATTATTGTGTAAAATGTGGGTATATTCCCAGTGTGCCAACACCAAATTGGCATAACTATTGACATACTGGGTCCGCACAGCTACTCCATTTGTTGCAAGCAAATGTCAACTTCAAACATAAAGACATTGGGCAGGATTCACGAAGCCTCGGTGTAAGAGTTACAAGGCTTACACGGAGGCTACAGTGAAACGGTGTGACGTCAGCATGCCATGCATATGCATGAGGGCATGCTGACTCACACCCAAGGCTAACACGGTCCATGTAAGAAAGTAGGGGGCATGTCCATAGGGCGAGCCCTGCAAACGGACATGCCCCCAGAAGAGTAACAGTCCCGAAAGTAAACCCCCACGACAGAGTCTGCATAAATGTCAATAAACACAACACAACACATGCCCCCACAGACTATAAACATAAAATGGAAAAATGAACATGTCATATTTTTTTTAGTTTTAAAGATGTTTGCCCGCGAGTGCGCTCGTTTGCGTGGGTGTGCCCATTGCTAAGCCACAGTTAGCAGTCAGTGGAAAAGCATATAAGATCTAAATATGTAAAGTAAGCCAAGAAACAATAGCGTAGTGGTAGAGACGTCGGCTGAAGAGGAGGCATTCATGGTTCGAGCCCCCACAACATCAATTTTTATTCCTAGTGAAATAAGCATGAAACAGTTCCCTGACATATATGTACATGTATAAAATTATTTTTATGTAAACTGTAATGAAATGGGCCATGTATTATGAAGAAATGTGTGAAAAAAAAAATATGTCAGAAGTGCCCATAGCTGAGCAACACTCTAACAAGCTGAGTATAGCTGCTCGTAGGTGAGCAGTGGTTTAACATGTGTAAAATGAGTGCCCGTAAGTGAGCAGTGGTTTAACAGGTGTAAAATGAGTGCCCGGGGTTGAACAGAGTTCTAACATGTTGAAACTGTGTGCCCGTAGCTGAGCTGAGCGTAATATGCGTGCTGAGAGCCAAAAGATGCGTAAACCAGCATGACCCATTTTCGCAGAGCTGTGCACCGCGCCAACAAGCTAACCGACAGGCAACGTTGAGCAAGCTGTATCAAAACGGCTTTACACAGACACACCTCCTAGCCTGTGTAGACAGTCATAAAATATAAAAAGCTATGGCCAGGCTCAAACTCAGGATACCAAGCACCATAGTCAAAGTACTGAACCACTAAGCCATGACAGTTGCTCTTCAAAATGCAGTAATAGCACATATATAGGAATGAATGGAAAGAGAAGCATGACAAAGCAGGTTTTATGAAGCTGATACATTTCCAAAATGGCCAATCACAGATAAGTGCGGGAAAAATGGCATATATAAGCCCCATAGGCAGGAATACACAGCATAACTGATTGTGGAACCGATTTGCAGTCAGAATGGCAGGTGTAGGAGAGGGTAGTTGCTTCCGAGCACAGAGGTGGGGCATTGAGGAGTCCAAATATATGGTTTGGCTCCTCGTCCATGATCATGAGGCCCAACTCATGCAGAGCCAGGTCCTGTGGGGAGCATACAAGGCTGAGGCATGGGACCGGTTGGCACATGATCTCACCAGTGCCACAGGAATACCAAGGACTGGTGAACAGGTCCATCACCACCATGCGGACCTGAAGCGACAGAAGCAGGACCAACTGAACTGTTGGATCCAGGAGGCCCGGCAAATGCCCAACGCCCCACTACTGAGTAAGTTACATGTAATTATTTATGTAGAAAGTTAACTTAGCTGATATTATGAGATGTGTATTCCAATATTACTTCATTTATATTGCAGCTGCAGGTGTCCGTTCCGCGAATCGTCGAGCCTATGCCGATAGGCTTGTACGGTTGCGCCACCAGGCAGGTTAGTAATTCTCTCCCTGTAACTGTTATAAAATATAAGTATGACAGCTTGCAAAAGAGTGCAGTGTAGTCACCTATTAATATAAAGTGCAAGTAAACAGTGTAAGAGAGATTGTGCTAGTACTGTGTGATTACATAAGTGTGATGCAGCCTGTAATCCAAAAATAAAAATGAAACAAGTCTGAAATAAAGATGTTCTGTTCCACCTGTAATATAACAGTACATAACCTACAGCAGGCTGAAAATTGCAGCTACACAAGCTGAGTAAAACACATGTGTGAAATATATCCCCTTTTAAAATCTGAAACATGGCACAAGTGAGACTGTTGGAAAGGATTGTTATAACCAAGTAAAATGTCAATAAAGCCTAGAATTAAGTACCATCCTGAACTGTAAAAATAAAACAAGTGAGAGTGTGAGAAAGAGGTATGAATTCACCAATAAAGTTGTAATAACTCCTGAATAAAGTATACTGCAATCAGCACAGAATGAAATGAATGTGACAGGCAAAACCAAACAGCAAAATGTGTGGAATAAAGTACTGAAGCTGGACTGTGTGTCCCACAATTTGGATATGTTGCTCTCAGTTTGCAATATGCAGATTATATGGTTGTATAAAATACCAAACATCCACAGTTGTCTAGAGCCATATAAAGCAAATGTAGCAGGATACTGTAGCTGAACAGAGCCAGCTATGAATGTGTATGAATAAAAATGAAATGTATATTGATGTAGCAGTGACATACCTATCACCAACATGCATAAGTTTACACATTGGAAACTGTAGTGAGACCTGTAGTGTGTATATATCTGCAGTTAGTAGAAATGTACAGCATATGTATAGGTATTTGAAGTTGTTAATGAAATATTTCTTCACTCTACCCTATAACCACAAATAATCCATTCCACGTGAAATGGTATGTGTATTCACAATTAACTCCCCTGGACAATTGTCCTGTTGGTTCATACATATTTGCATGTATGTTGATGCATGTGCCCTGTTCATACATCCAAACCTGATGGCCTGTTGCCATCAATCAACCCTGCATGTTGTTGGATTGTGTATTGTTGTTCAAATTATGCATGTGTTACGCTTGCTGTTCAATATCTTGAATTTATGGGTGTTTGGTTAATGGGAATACTAATGCATGCCGTTACAACTAATTGTGAATGGTATTTTGTGTGTTACTAACCCAAACTGTCATAAAATATTGCAAAACATAAGATGACAGGGAAGGCGGGTTCCTGCGGACCCAAGTCTCCCACCTCAGCTGGCGAGTGCCCAGGCCGGACCCTCCGGTGGCCCTGTGCCACCTTTGGGTGGAAGCACTGCAGGGGATGGGGCTCGTCCCCCCTCAGCAAGCATGGCCGGAGGAGACCGTCCACTCACCCTCCGTAGTGTCCAGACTGTGGTGCATAGGGAGATCAGACATTCTGTTCTTGAGCCCCTACGCCAGCTTGAGGCATGGGTGGCACAACTCACGGGTGTGCCTGCTGCCCATCCTACATAGCCCCCAGCACAGCCCCATCCTGGGCAGTGAAGGCACAGTGGCAACTGCCCATGGGTGGGGATCTCAGTTCCACTGTTGCCATCTACAGGCTCATGGGCTCAAGATATCCAAACTTCCATCCCCGTCAATTGTGTAACCCCCGCCATGTGTCATACACCACCCCTGTATGCATCTTGTTTGTCTTGTCTGTCAACCTCCCCTACCTACCTCCCCAGCTATACTGACTTCCTGTACCTGACATACCACTCTCACCTGAAAAAAAAAGGGCACTCTGTACCCACAAGAAATTACGCCCCATACATAGCTGCCCATTTTGCACACATGCCTGCTGGACATGTAAACTGGCAATTACAATTGGCTGTACAACAAATATTGTTGTCCTCACACCTCTCTCAGGGGTGGAAGGTTTCAAATTTCACATCAAATTACAAACATATGCACAGCTGTTGCTGACGAAGAAATGGGCAGCTATGGGCCTTTCCTACATCCCTCCTGCAAAACCCGAGCTTGTTTTCCTACTGTCCTACCCTCTTTGTGCCCCATTTTTCAACACTTTCCTATCTCCCCATTTTCTTTTCTTTAAAAGAAAATAGCGCGGGTGTGCGTGACAGTAAGTACTTTTAAGCAGTAGTAAGCGGGAGTGCGCTTCTGTGCGCTTAGCTGTGTGCAGTGGTTAACCTAGCAGTGCGCATGCGTGACCACCATGCAAACCAGCGCTAACCTGCTTACAACTGCTTAAAAGTGCCTTAGTCACTCTGTATGACAAGGCCTGTAGTTTTCTCAGCAGCAAAATAAAATACCTCCATCAGTCTCGAACCCAGGACCTTGGAAACACTAGTCTGCATGACTTACCACTAAGCCATGACTGCTATACAAGAACCCTGTGCTGAAAGAAAGAAATCATAAAATAGTAGTAATTAATGTAAAATATATAAAAGTATAGGAAAGACACCTAGCAGGCATACAAGGAGTGAATGTAAAGGGCAATTATTGAAGCCATAGCAACAGATTGCAAGAGACACTGCTATATACCAGTTACACCACAATCCCCACAGGAAAGCACACACACCCATATACACAGTATTACAAGTTGTAGGTGTCAGTTTACATACACGCGGAGAAGAGGACACTGGAGGAAGAAATACTCAGTTTACAGAACAACATGCATTGCAGTGACTACAACACAGCCTGAAATATGAGAGACATACCAACCCTTATACTCACAGAACAGTGTCCAGAGCAAACCAGCATGGTCCCCACCCTGATAATCTGAAAGGGCTACACCTACCTAACAGACCTTTTTATAGCACTGTCCTGAAATCACAGTGAGAACCGCAATCACTACACAACAGGCTGCATGCAATTAGTAAATGCTGGCTAACAATTGGTGCAGAGGCCATCACATGGACATGTGCAGATACCTACAAAAGCATCCTGTACTCCCAGTCCACACATGCAATACTTTCATTGCACCCTCTGGAGGTAGAGACAGAGAGAGAGAGAGAGAGAGAAAGAGAAAGGAAGAAAGAAAGAGAAAGAGAAAGAAAGAAATAAGAAAATACAAAAAACAGTAACAACAAAACAAAGAGGTTGACAGCAGGCCAAGTAACTGCAAGCTTACGCAAACAGCTGCAACAAAGACAGGTAAGGTAAAGTACTAGTATAATAGTCTGCATACTGTGAACACTCCGGATGTGCTATTGGTCTGTATCTATGTATATGAAGATGTGCATAGGGCTGGAGACATACTGCAACTGTCACTGAAGGCTCTACATACATATGTATGTGAAGGTAGCTATGTGCACATAGTAATGTAGGTTGTAGTGCAATGTACAAGTAGGCCGTACAGTAATGGATGTTCATCAGTACGTTACTGTGTGTATACATATGTGGAACTAAAATGGAGTATATATATATATATATATATATATATATATATATATATATATATGTATATGTATATTGAGATATGTATGTATGTATATATGTATGTATATATATATATATATATATATATATATATATATGCATATGTGTATACATAGATAGAGAGGGATGTAGAAATACAGAGACATATATAGTTTCACAGTGTCATAGTTTAGTACTAGGCTATCTGCAGACAGTGTACAGAATAGATTTAGAAAATTGTGCCTCTGTATAGTAGTGACACAGTAAAGACCCCCTTACATAATAGCATTAGTTTACTGTGCCTCTGTCTAGTAGTGACACAGAGATGACCCCTGGTGTAAACCTATGATCTCCCATCCACTTGTCAAGAATTCACATGAAGAGAGTCAGTGAGGGTCTCAGCCTAACATGAACTGGGATCCTGTTCCACAGTATGGGAAGCCTCTGAGTTATGGATCTGTCCCTACAGCATGTCCTATTCATATGTGTGCTGCGACTTAATTCTGTAGCTCTTGTGGTTCTGATGGATTTTGATTTTACGAGGTGGAACATGTCCATCAATGCCTGATTGGACATGGCCTTGTACGTCAGGCACAGATCACCTCTAAGTAGGTGGTATGGTATGGAATAGAGCTGTAGTGTCTTTAGTCTGGCAGCATATGACATTTGTTGGAGACCCCTGATCCTCCTGGTGAGGTACTTATGGGGTCCCCCTAGCTGTTGCAAGTGCCAGGTGAGGTACATACCAAATGGGGCATAGTACACAGTCATGGGCCTGATCACGGAGGAGTATAGGGGTACAATGACCTCCTTTGATCTGGATGTGAATCCCTTCATGATAAGGTGGGCAAGGTAGGAAGTCTATCCAACCACTTTGGCAATGTGGGTGTCAAATGAGAGGTCAGTATCGATATGTGTCCCCAGGTCTCTGATTACTTTGTCTGTACTCAGTGGGTTACTGTCTATGTGATAATATGTGGGTACCTTGTCTTTCCCAAAGGGTATGACTATACAGTATTTGGCATGCAGTTCAAGGCCATGACTCTGGCACCAGTTGTCGGTTTCAGTGAGGCCTTTCTGTAGGATGTATGTGTCAGCTGGTGTATCAACTATGGCGCCTAGTATGCAGTCATCTTTGAACATTGTCAGCCACTACCCTCCCATGTTTGCTTCCACATCTGAGAAATAAATGCCGAACATGAGGGGTCCCAGGACAGAGCCCTGTGGGACACCACTTGTGACTGGCTCTGAGTCTGACATGGCACCAGTGATTTTGACTTTAGGGTTTCTATCCGTTAGCCGGTTTGCAACCCATCTTGTGACATATGGATTTACTTTTAAGCTGTTGGGCATGTCTATGATGCCAGAGTGGGGTATTTTGTCAAAAGCTTTAGCCAAGTCCAGGTAGGCTGTATGGACTGCTGTGCCCTCGTCAATGGCTCTAGTGACTGTTGTGAAAAGGTCAACCAGGTTCAAAAGGCAGGATCTGCCCTCCACAAAGCTGAACTGGGTGGGATCAAGTGTCTGTAAGTCCACAATGTCTCTGTGTATGAGTTCCATAATGATTCTTTCCATAGCATTGCAGACCAAGCTGGTTAAGCTTATGGGGCGGTAGTTACCAGGGTCTGTAGAGGTGCCTCCTTTGTGGAGTGGGACTACTGTTGCTGTATGCTAGTGTCCAGGTACATATGCTGTAGTAAGGCTATGGTTAAATAGCATATTATGTGCGGATTTAGCTCCTCTTGGAGTTCACATAGCACGCAACCTGCGATACCGTCATGTCCCATTGATGCTGTGTTTATAGCTTTGCTGAGGGCGGTTCTCAACTGGACATCTGAAATGACAGGGAGGTTACAGTCAGCTGGGATAAGTAATTCCTCATTTGGGGGTGAGGGAGGGGAGAAATCTGCACTGAACCTGTCTGCCAGAATGTTGGCAATATCTGTGTGTTCAGTGTAGTTTTTGTCACTGTGAACTAACTCTGAACATATCTGAGAGTTTCCACCCAGGTGTCTAACATAGCAGAAGAAGGCCTTGTGGTTATCTGTAGTGTCCATAGCGATTTTCCTCTCAATGTTGGCCTTGCATGTTTGTATGAGAGAACGTAGCTTTCTACTAGTGCTGATCAGAGATGCCTTATCTTTATGGAATTCTGCCCTGTCATGCAGTAGCTACCTTTTGTTATACAATATGTTCATGGCTGGGGTCCACCAGACAGGATGCCTGCCCTTGGTGGTGAGGGTCTTGGTTTTATTTTGGATTGCATGATCCATGCATTCTTGGAGATGTCCGTAGAAAGCATTTGTGAAGGAGTCTGCATTGTGGGATGTGGTTTCCACTGGCCCAGTGGGCTGAAAGGATACCAACTCAGTTTTAAGAAGTGTATAGTCGGCATGTGAGAGGTTTCTCACTGTAGTCTTTTGTGTTGTGGGGGAAGTGGGATATGTATATCCAGGGTGATTAGTTTGTGGTCAGATGTGACTACTGAGGGGTATACTTCTGGTGTGTAGCACATTGTCCCCATGTTTGTGATGATCAGGTCTAGTATATTATCTCCCCTTGTGGGAGAGGTGACTAGCTGTTCCATTGCATTTGACTTAGTGAATACTGGGAACCTTTGGGCTAGGGTGTTTGGGCTATAATAATGCACCCAGTGTATGTTAGGGTAGTTGAAGTCTCCCAATATGATGGTGTGTGGTGGGACATTCATATCCTCCAATGTCTTCAGGAAGGCTGACTGTGGTTCCTGAGATTGGGAGGGTGGTCTGTAACATGCTACCAGTTGTATAGCAGGTTTGCCTATGGTTATTTGCACCTGGATGGTCTCTGATGCTTCATGTGTTGCCACTAACCTGGAGGTGTGGGTGTCCTTCATGAATATGGACACTCCCCCTCCCTTTTTGTTTTGGCCCGAGTTTTGGGGCCAAAAAGCATGATATGAGGTATAGCCTGGTACCGCTGGTGTGCTCTCAGGAGCCTTGAACCAGGTTTCACTTACTGCACAGACATCGACATTGATGGAATATGTACGTACAGATATATGTAATACACACATACATATATAGATATATGTAGATACATATACATATACAGACAGATCTGACTGACAACAGATATGTCTGTATATGACTATCTCTCTCTCTGTCCCACCCCCTCTCACTCACTCTCCCTCTGTCTCTCTCTCTCTCTCTCCCCACATCTATATGTATATATCTATATCTATATATACATATGATATATATATATACAAATATATATATATATATATATATATATATATATATATATATATATATATATATATATATATATACATATATATATATATATATATATATATATATATATGTATACATATATATATATATATATATATATATATATATATATATATATATATATATATATATATATATATATATATATATATATATATATATATATATATATATATACATATAAATATATATATATATATATATATATATATATATATATATATATATATATACACTGAGTGAGGCACATGTGTGCAGATGTATTGCAACAGGTGCCTGGTGACAAAGGCATGGAGTGAACACCAGTGTGGATACTGGAGTACCATACCCCATTCCAAAACACTGACACCAGTAACCACCACATATGTGCATGCCTGCCCACCACTGCATGTGTCAGTGGAAAACAGGGGCAACAAGTGTACAATAGGCTCCCCATTGATATACACAGTGGCACACTAGTCCTGTAATACCTGTACATAGAATGTGTCAGCGGACATGGTGTGTCAGCTATGGACATGTAGGTCACTGTACCCCTCTACACCCCACAATGTCCTACACGGTATGTACCTCCCATGACAGCTACAGATATGGAGAAGGACACAGACATATGCAAGTAACTGTGTCAATGCACTCAAACACATTACCTATGCAGAGTGACTGACAAGACCACAGAGTGCACACACTACCTACATAGAGGTTACCACTGCTGGATATACATAGTTCAGTCACACCCATGACAGTTGTCCAACAACCATGGTAACACCTCCAACATCCACAACACAAATTACCTATGTCTGTCGTCCTTGTCACTGCAGTATAGAGCACATGGTGGAGGTACAGGTCCCTACCCACAGAAATGACATACCCTGGAGTAAACCACACAGAATTAAGAAGCAAGGCCACCCATGAGTAGATGTCAGACATACCCCTGCTGAATGTTATGCAGATAGGTAATATGCCATATGAGTCACCCTGTGTAACTGTTTGTAAGGAGCAGGTACGATCATAACACATGTGTCACAAGGGGCAGGGTAGCATAACAGTATGCTGCTGTAGGCCCAGGGCCAAAAGCATACTACCTACCTAAGATACAATGCACACCCATGAACACATTGCAAACCAAATATGTGAGGTGGAATGAGTGTGCCAGTGACTGGGTGCATGTTATGTACTGGTGTGATTGCTCACCATGACTGTCTGTCTGTCATGGTAGTGTGTGTCCTTGGTGTGAGGCCAGAGACAGATGTGTGAGGTATTGCGATCAACACATACTACATTGCCATATGTAGTGCTGTGTTACCCTGTATGTCACTGTGGTGTAGGTAGGGTTATGGCAAGTAAGAGTAGTGTGCATTACCAGTGAAATATGTAACATGCATTGCATGCAGTGCATGGGTTGATAATGTTCCCCATACAGTACCTTGATACAAACCCCCAGTGTGAGGTTGTGCATCGGACCTGAACCAGTGTGCTGACTGCTGCAGTATACTAGTCTGTCGTATGGAGTGTGCCAGGTACTGTTGCACAGTTGTCGGATGAGCACTGATACCTGGTCATTTACATGTGTATCCCCCAATAGACAGACAGATGCTATATATGGTGGTTAAGTTATATCCCTACAGTCGAGTATTATGTGTATTATGTGTGCTATAGTTTGCTGACAGATATTGCTGACATATTTTCCTTCTCCTTTTCAGGGCTATGGTTCACCAGCGAAACCCTGTGTACTCTGCTGCGGAGGAGGAAGAGATACACCAGAGCCTGGTGTGGGATTTCGCAATACTCTTTTCTCGCACCAGCCAGAACCAGCAGGAGAGGGCTGCACTGTGGCAAGACCTGGTCCATTGGGTAAATGACATAGGCACACATAACTGGACATATGAGCAGGTATGCCATCACTGCAGTGATTTAATTAGAAATGTCCGTCAGCGTGCGTTGGATATCCACAGGCAGCAGCTTGCCACAGGTGGTGGGATGGCTAGACACCCCCCCCTCACCAGACTGGAGGGACTACTCCTAAGTGTTGTGTCTCCAGCCCAACAGCAACAGCAGCAGCATACATGTGTAATGATGGAGGCTGGAGCCACCCAGCAGCAGGACACGGAGCGTGCAGGTAACATGCCATGTGTATAGTTGACCATTCTGTAAACTGTTAGGTTATGCATGTGTGAGGTGTGTCCTCGGTTTGTAGCTGTAATCTTGGTAATTATTATGCAAGAGTGATATTCTCAGTATCAGCAGTAGACCTGTAGAAGCGAACTGTTGCACTACTGAACTGTATCATACTCACAGTATCAATGGCACAGTTGTGCCCACTGACAATAAATGTCTCATTTCTGCAGGTCCCTCTGGTGTAACAGCAAGGCAGCCTATCCATGCTGGTGAGTGTGTAATAACATTACCTTCAATACTCTTGATACTAATAGTAATAATAGGCTGAAGCAGTACTGCTATGTGTTTGATTGCAGGTGTGTTTGTGTCTGTGTGTTGATATCTCATATACTGAGGAGTGTGCATGTGTGCATGTGTGCATGTGCCCATGTGTGCATGTGTGCATGTGCGCATGTGTGCATGTGTGCATGTGCCCATGTGTGCATGTGCCCATGTGTGCATGTCTGCATGTGCACATGTGTGCATGTGCCCATGTGCCCATGTGTGCATGTGCCCATGTGTGCATGTGTGCATGTATGTATCAGTGGTGACGTTGTGTACACATTGTAAACTGTGTTTCCTGTCTTACTCCCAAAGGTTCTGGTGCTGCTCTGGTGTTGTGCAGCAGGGAACCTGAATCAGCTACTCTGAATAGTGATAATGATACCTGTGTAATGGCACAGGGAGGTGTGCCAGGGTCCATCATTGGTCAGCCAATTGACAGTACACAGCTGTCGACCCCATCAATGCGCACAGTCATCCTGCCAATACATCCTTTGTCACCAATGTCCCTAGGTGATGGACAGGATACAGTGGGCATTCACCAGGGTAATGTGGTATCAGTGGCACATGCATCCCCACACAGCAGCCATGGCCAGGGTCCTGACATGGTACCACACAGGCAGACGTCCAGGGGTTCTCGTGGGAGCATCCGTGGCCGTACCACTCCTGTCAGACGTGCCCACAGAGGTCTTTCAACCTCAGCTATGTTTTGGGCTGTAATGCAGGCACAGTCACGTATGGAACGGTACACCAGACAAGGTCTGAGGGAGCTGAGAGCATGTCGCACAGCTATGAGTGACAGTATGTGTGATGCTGCGGCTGCCATCTGTAACTTCACTGAGGTCATTGACAGACGTTGGGGGGACAGATTAGATCTGTTCTACAACTACATGTCCATAAGCCAGGGCAATGATGGATGGTTGAGGCATTGACATGGCCGTATGCCAGCAACAGCAGCAGCTGGCAGCCGTCATGGATGACAACAGGCCTGTGGCCGCTCACATAGTGCCAGCAGCAGCCCCAGCAATGCTGGGTCTGTGCTGTCATCAGACCACCCCAGGAGACCACGTGCACGTGGCTCTGGACAGTCCCAACAGGGACCTGTCACCAGTCACCAACCACCTGCTTCTGATGACAGTACCCAGTCTGGCTTAGTACCTGATACAGTCCGTAGCACCCCTGCCAGGCACAGGTACCATGTCTGTGGCCACAGACAGTGATCTGTATGACCTGGCAGGTACAGTCTGTGGCTGTCCACAAACACCTGTATATGGCAGCCATGAGGTGGGACTGTGTGCATGCATACACACATGCAAATTGATAACACCTAGGGCTACCGCATACACACACACACTGCATCAACATTGCCCCATCCTGTACTGCTGTCCCTCACCAACACACACACACAGACATGTCAACTGGTTGTATCAGTGGCAGACTCAGGCATACCAAATACACACCCTGTGCATATGATGACACTGTGCCACCTCCTGCAATCTGTAACATCAGTGCAGGAACAGGTAAACATGGTGCTGATGCACAGGGTGACTACATAGAAGTGTTGTAATAGTATAATGTTGACAACAGTACAGTGTAATGATATCATTGTGGGTATATCCCAGCATGCCTGATGCAGTTACAGTATGACTGTCATTGTATTGTTTTGTACACCCATAGTAATTACCATAGTGTACTGTCTGCACATCTTTGCATACTGGTGGTGAGGCTGTCAAGAGATGGCCACCTACATAGGTAGCACAGGGGATACGAAAATGTACATATTGATACTCAATGATGGTCGTGTCAACTGCGAGTTGCATGCTGTCCACACTCGGCTCTACAATGAGGATGTTTGAGGATGTTGATATCTGTGCAGTAATACACAACAGGTTCAGGACTCACAAGAGCACACTAGCACTACAAGGTCACCTCATGCCATGCATGACAGCACCAAAACACATAACTAACTATGACAGGAGGGTGAGTCTCCATACATGTCAAGGATACTGTGGTGCCAGGACAGGTAGCATACATCATACTAAGTCTAGAACTGCTGAGTGAGGGCTCAGTGTCTGTTATTTGAAATGTGTATTATTACAGGTATGAGCACTTGGGTATCAGGCCAGTTATTCAACATCACAAAGGTACATGGTCTACACACTTGTGTGGGGTGGCCTGTGAATGTCTGGGTACAGGCTTATAGTGCCCGCATATATGCACTGTTACCTACTGGAAGTCGTACACCTTGTTTGTTGTAGCATAGTCTACATACAGGCCTGCTGACTGTAGCTTTGTTTGTATGCATGTTTGCTTGTTATGTTCCTGAAACACTGATTCCACCTGCGGTGCAGATTTACAGTGCCTCTGTGGATCCCTAGTGACATCTGTATTGCTTACTGTACTGATGTCCATGTCTCACTTGACAGAACGTCACTGTATGTCCTGTTTGCATGTAGGTTGCCTGTAACACACTGAATATGACTTGCCTCGCATTTGCTCAAGACAAGTCATATATGCCAGCATTATCAAATCAGGAGCACTACATCCTCACATACTCACCTTGAGTACCTTGTTCCCCATTAGCCCTATGTGTCGTTACTTAGTATGGGATTCACAATGCTATGGTAGCATGTGCAAAGGTCACCTGTCAATCTACTCTCTGGTCCAGTTGGTGAATCTGTGAGTCATGTGGCAATGTTACAGCTGCCTCATGTACACAGACAACCCTCTCCCCTTCCCATACACTTACAACACATGACAGATGCAACCACATAGCCAAACTTGGGGCTAAGCTCTCTTAACTCAGTACTGGCATACCCTGTTAGGTGGAGTGGGATACTACAGTGAATACAGTACCAGTCTCACATAGACCTGCCACGACCGCAATCCAAACACAGAAACACACAGGTACATTCTTGGACACTCAGAATAGCATCCTGCCTGAGCAGCTGACACCTGCGAAGCGGACACACAAGCAAACGTTAAGCCAGAGCAGAGCACATGCAACACATAGCTCACAAAGCCTGTGTGCCAGACAGTCACAGGCCATACAGTTTGACAACACACCTGCTACAGTTGTAAGAGGTACCTCTATCGTCAGGTACACTGAAGTCATGCTCACCAGGCTGACAAAGGTGAATGTCACGCTGAGATGCCCATCGGGCACTATGATCCACCAAATAACACAAGCATACAGGTCACTCCAAGGCATGTACAAATATGACTCAGTCATTGTCTGTGCCAGTGTGTATGACCTGTGACGCACCTCCCTGGACTACATGTTAGTGGACATAGAGGGGCTCTCTGAGCTTGTGGCACAGGCTGCTATGACCCTGACCTTGAGTAGCATGTTACCCTCACCATGAATGCTGCCACAATATGTAGACAAGATGATCAGTTTCTACAATTACCATATGTTTCGGTGACATTCAAATGGGATCCAATGCCTGTCAGCATGGGATTACATGCTGGACAAGCCACATTGTTTTTCTATGGACAGCTTGCACCTGTCACCCATGGGCTGTTGTATATTGGCAGAGGCTGTTGCTACACACATAGTGCCTTTGTATGCAAGGCTGACATCACATAGCCACCTACACAGGTATCACACGGGATAGGACACTAACAGTTATGCTACTCAACAGCAGCAGTGTAAACCTCAAGATGCATGCAGTGGAAACTGTCCTTAGCATGGGGTACAGCAATATCCATGCAGTAACAGACTCCTGGTACAAGGCTCCCAGGTGCACACCATCACTGCCAGGTCATACCTCATACCATGCTTGTCGTCCCCTACACATGCACCAAACAGGAACATGGGGGATGTATCCAAAGGCACCTCAGATACACACACCCCCAGGTTGGTGGCACAGCACAAAGCATCAGAGCCTATCCATGTGCAACTAACAGTGGGTTAGACTGCCTTCAGATTCATAGCCTGGCACACACCATCCTCCCATACCCAGGAAACCCACTTGGCCTTCCTGACAACACTGGGAATATGACAGTCTCTACAAACACCATTATATGGATGGACTGCAACTACCCAAACAGAGTGTGAGCATTACTCTAGATCCAAGACCCTATATGAAGGGTTCTTAGCATTCATTCCCTGCATTGCTATGGAACAACGTGTTACCACTCCCACAAGAGGTGACAACATGCTGCACCTGTTCATTACAAACATGTGGACTATATGCTCCAGACCAGTCGTGTATCCCTCGCTGGTGGGATGACACCATCTACAACTCACACTGTATATTCACATACCACATGCAGACCCTGCACAGAACACCACAGTCATACAGTTATCTAATGCATATTCCATGTTTTCACATGTGGCAGGCTTCGGACATGGTAACTATTGAAGTTCACAGGTACATATGTGTAGGTGGCACACACATACATCATGTGTGCATTGACATTACTGATATAATGTATGTCGTGCAATATTGGGAACAACACCCCACACAAATGGACAAACTGTGGGACAAAAACACACATGGCATTTGTAGGATACAACCCCCTACCTAACTATGTTATGTCACTTGTGAGAGGTGCAGTAGCAGAGTGTGCTATTTGCATTAATGGCAGGCTTGCTTCCTCCTGCTGTACTTATAGGGTGCTGACATCCTCAGTGTTTAGACAGTGGAATATGCAGCATGTGCTGTGTTGTACTAGTTGCCAAAAGAAACATTTCTCTTACACGTGCAATTGCACACACACTACCCCCCCACCCACACACAGTCACTCACACACTGAGCACTTGCAGGATTCAAACCCCTACCTAACTATGTTATGACACTTGTGAGAGATGCAGTAGCAGAGCACACTATTTGCATTACTGGCAAGCTTGCTTCCTCCTGCTGTACTTATAGGGTGCTGACATCATCAGTGTTTAGACAGTGGAATATGCAGCATGTGCTGCGTTGCAGTAGTTGCCAAAAGGAACATTTCTCTTACACGTGCAATTGCACACACACTACTCCCTCCCACACAGTCACGCACACACTGAGCACTTGTAGGATTCAAACCCCTACCTAACCATGTTATGACACTTGTGAGAGACGCAGTAGCAGAGCACGCTATTTGCATTACTGGCAGGCTTGCTTCCTCCTGCTGTACTTATAGGGTGCTGACATCATCAGTGTTTAGACAGTGGAATATGCAGCATGTGCTGTGTTGTAGTAGTTGCCAAAAGGAACATTTCTCTAACACGTGCAATTGCACACACACTACTCCCCTCCTCACAGTCCCACACACACTGAGCACTTGCAGGATTCAAACCCCTACCCAACTATGTTATGACACTTGTGAGAGACGCAGTAGCAGAGCGTGCTATTTGCATTACTGGAAGGCTTGCTTCCTCCTGCTGTACTTATAGGGTGCTGACGTCATCAGTGTTTAGACAGTGGAATATGCAGCATGTGCTGTGTTGTACTAGTTGCCAAAAGGAACATTTCTCTTGCACGTGCAATTGCACACACACTACTCCCCCCCACACAGTCACACACACACTGAGCACTTGCAGGATTCAAACCCCTACCTAACTATGTTATGACACCTGTGAGAGACACAGTAGCAGAGCACGCTTTTCAAATTACTGGGTATCATTTGTGCTCCTGACATATGTATAGTGTGCTGACATCATTATGTATGAAGAGGTATGTACATCTGTTACTATCCATCAGTACAGGGCAGAGCATATCTATGCATTAACTTTGCACAGGCACAGTGGCCTACTGTACTGCGGAGGCAGATGCCACATACACTGTGGATAGCCTTCTGTATTCCCTAGGGACAACAGCCTAGTATTGCACTCTATGGCCATATGTTTACCTGTCAGATGCAAGTATCTGTTGCTCATATACTGTTTGTGGGTCTTTATTGCCATAGCTTTCTCTATTGGTATGAACAACTTGTGTATTGTGGAAGATGTTTGCATATGAGTGGGATCCAGGACTTTACTTGTGTCTCTGTTGTAATTTCACTGTGTGCACTGGGCAGATTTCTGTATTGTGGGAGGTTCCTGTGTTAACACATACAAATGCCAGATATGTGTGTGCAACTGCTGAACTGTGACATGGCGTAAGTGTGTAAGCATGCCCAGTTCACAGTTTCTATGGCTTCTTCACTGACACGTCTCATTTATCTAAGTGTGTGAGCATGCCCAGTGTGAACTTTCCTTATGTTGGGATCTGTGATCCACCACATTTGTGTTTGTGTGTGGACATCATCTATATTTCACATGTACAGTTGAGTGTTGGACATCAGGTTGTGTTCTTACTGCCCAACTGCTTTGTGTCTGAACCTAACAGGCATTATGCTGTGCCTGCAGGGTCACCATGGGATAGTTTGCATACAGTTGTCAACATCCTTTCCTACTGACCAAAAAGTGTATTGTCATATAGTGTACTGGTGCAGTACTTTCACTGTGGTGGACAGTATCATCGGTCTCAGTCCTATCTCTGCTTGTAATAGTTATAGTGAGCACACCAGACTGGTTGAGGGCCACTTGTCCAGATATGACCCTGGTGCATTTTGTTCAGATATGGACAGCATAGAAAATGATTGTCCAACATTGTTAATGTATTCCACAACTTGTGTGGACGGTGACAAACAATGGCCATGTGCCCTAGTCCATTTGTAATGCTAGTCAGAGAGTGTTTGTCCTTCAACACACATTTACTGGTGTTTGCCATGACATATGTCAAGGTTAGTGTGCTGTGCCTCTGTCTACCCATGACATACAGGTGATATCCTGGGTACACCTACCATCTCCCATCCAGTCATCATGATTCCTCTGGATGACAGTCAATGAGGGACTCCCTGGATAACCTGTACTGGGAGTTTAGTCATGAGTGGAGTGAGCTTCTGGGTTATGGACCAATCAGTACAGCATGTCCTGTTTATGTCTGTGCTGGGGTTCAGGCCTGTCAGCTGCATAGGTCACCAGCATTCAGATTTTACATGGTGCCAAATGTCCATTGATACCAGCTTGGTCATGGCTTTATACATCAGGCACAGTTCAACTCCAGCCAGGTGGTATGGCACTGTGTGGAGCTGCAGTTTGTTTAATCAGGCGACACATGGCATCTGTTACAGCTCTGCAATCCTCCTGGTGGGGTATTTGTGGGGTCTTTCTGGTTGATGCAGGTTTCTGCTAAGGTACATCCCTGATGGGCCATTGTACACAATTCTGAGGCTGCTGATGGATGACTGGAGAGGCACATTGACCTACCCTGACCTAGCTGTGTTTACCTTCATGATTAGGTGAGTATACGGTATGTTTCTGTAACCACTACAGACACATGGTTGTCACATGCAGGATATCTATCACCTTATGTCCCCAGGTCTCTTATTGCTCCTGATGTACTTACTGGGTTAACACCTATGTGGTAATTTCTGGCCATGTACTGTGTTTCCACAGGGGATGACTATACACTATTCTGCATTTAGCTTTTTGACATGGCTGTGGCACCACTTGTCTGTTTCTATGTGTGCCTTTTGTAGGTTGCTTGTGTCAGCTGGAGGGTCCGATATGGTGGGCAGTTTGTAGTCCTCTGCAAACCTGTTCAGACAGAGTCCTTCCATGTTGGCCTGTACCTATGTGACATATGTAGCATACGAGAGAGGTCCCAGGACCATGCCTTGTGGGATGCGAGTTGTACCTGGTTTGCAGTTTGACATGGCTGCAGCATGTCTGACCAGGTCAGTTCTGTCCTTGAGCTGGTTTGCAACCCATCTACTTGGATAGGGGTGTATAGTTAGGCTGGTGAGCTTATCTGTACTGACCAACTAGGGTATTGTATGGAAGGCTTTTGCAAGGTCCAGATAGGCTGTGTGATCCACATTCCCCACATCAATGGCCTTGGTGCGCATTTCACATGAGTCAGACATGTTTAAGGGGCAGTATCTGCCCTATGACAGCCACACTGGGTAGGGTCCAATGTCTTTAGGTACCCAATCTCGTTATTCCTGGGATCCATGATCATCCTCCATTACTTTGCCAACCTACATAGTCAGGGTTGAGGGGTGATAGTTTGCAGTATCCATTTAGGCACCACCTTTGTGGTGAGGGACCACTGTTGCTGTACACTGCTCTTTGGGTACATATCCTGTGGTAAGACTGATAGTGCGCAGTAGTGCTATTTGGTGTTCCATTCTTCTTACAGTACTTGTTGGACACAACCCAGGACACCATCTGGTACCATTGATGCTGTGTGGTGTGCTTTGTAGATGCTGGCTGTTACCTCAGCATCTGCAATGTCAGGGGGCCAGCACTCTGCTGGGATAGATATTTGGCAGTTAGGTGCTGGTGGGGAGTTTGCACAGAATCTGTTAGGTAGAATGTTGGCAATGTGTGTGGGTTTGGTGTATTGCTTATGGTATTAGAGTACTGCAGAGCATATCTGTGGAGTATCACCATGGTTCCTACCATCAGGTAGAACAGCTGTGTGATAATCCTTTGTGTCCTGCACAATATGTATCATCATAGGTTCATAGGTTCATACTAGGCTATCTGCCCTGGCCTTGTTTGAGCATGGACAGACTGTGTGTGAGTTTCAACACCCCTTGCAATGTGCATATTATGCCCATGTAGGGTTTACTTTACTAGATATGACACAGGGATGGCCCCTAGTGTACACCTACTATCTCCCATGCACTTCACCAGATTTCTCTTGTTGAGTATGAGTGTGGAGCTCAGCCTATCATGGACTGGGATTCTGTTCCAGAGTGTAAGAAGCCTCTGGGTTATGGATCTGTCCCTCCAGCACATCCTATTTATCTATGTGTGGAGGTTCAGATATCTCACTGTGGTGTCTCTGCTGGATTTGGGGTTTTTGCAGTGGAGCATGTCCATTCATTCTGGATTGGACATGGCCTTGTACATCAGGCATACATAGCCTTTGACGGGGCAGTATGCTTGTGAATTGGGCTGTGGTTTCTTCAGCCAGGCAGCAGATGTCAAATGTTTGGACCCTTTATCCTGTTGGTGAGGTACATTTGGGGTCTTTCTAACTGCTGCAGGTGTAAGGTTAGGTACATATGAACTGGGGCATTGTTGTCACATATGGGCCTGATAAGGGAAGAGTATGGGGGCACAGTGACCTCTCTTGATCTACATGTGCATCCTTTCATATTAAGGTGGGCAATACAGCTGGTCTTCCTGGCCACCTTGGCAATGTGAGTGTCACATGATGGGTTACTGTCCACTTGTGTCCCAAGGTCCCTGATTACTTCTTCCATACATAATGGATTGCCACCTATGTCCTACTTTGTGTGTGCCTTGTTTGGTATTTGTTGGGACATTCATACTCTGCAGTGTCTTCAGAAAGGCTGGCTGGGGTTCCTGGGTTTGTGAGTGTGGTCTGTTTTAGGCTGCAAACAGGGACGCAGTTGGAGCCACTGTTACTTGCCATTGGATAGTCCATGCTGCTTCTTGCTGTGGTACCAACCTGGGGGTGTGGTTATCCTTGACAATTACTGATAGCCACCCTCCTATTGTAGTGTGTTCAATGTTTTGGAGCTGTAGAGCATGGTATGGGGCATAACCTGGTAGTATTAGGGTGCTCTTCTGGGCCTTGACCCAGGTTTCTGTTACAGAACAGATATTACCATTCTGCATGCTGTGGTGGGTTTGGTCTGCATGCACCTTGCAGGTTAGACTTCTGGCGTTGGGTAGCATTACTTCCAGGTAGTTATCCCTTGTACTACCTATGGTGGTGGGTTTGTGTTTCCAGCCTTACCTATTCAAGGCACAGTGGAGGTGACAACAGCCTTTGCCAGTATCCACACAGCCAGGTGTGCTGGGTGCATGCCATCCCTAGTAGGTGGGACATCATGTCTTGCTCAGCATGTCATCCCAGGCTGTCAGCCATTTGTTCCCCCTTGCTAAGAGCAAGTCTTCAGCCAATTATTGTACTTGATCTTGTTGCCTTCATGGTGTGACATCATGCTTGGTGAGGGTGAGATGTTAGGCAGGGTCTTCAGGTTTGCATATACTAGATGGTGTTACATTGCTTAACACATGGCAATCATGCCTCACGTGGTGCTGCAGGGCTGCCTCTGTCGGATGCACATACTACACTCCCTGTACATGTTTGAGAGCAGGTTGTGTCATGTTAGGTGTCCCTGTTACTATATGAGTGAGTCAGAGAGGGGTATCATTCCCAGGGTTCCTACTGAGCCAGTGTATGTGCTATGCATTGCCTCTTTGCCAAGGCCAGGGCATACTGGGCATGCCTCCTTCTGCCTACTGGAGCAGGCTCAGGTTGTTCCTCCTCCGAGTCATGCTCTGCCTGTGATGGCCTTGGCAATGGTGGGGGGCTGTTTGTCCCGGCCCTATGCTGGTCCTGCTGCAGCTGTTTTTGCAGAATCATATTATGTAGCATAGCACATACCATGACAATTTGGGTACATGTAGTTGGTGAGTACTGCAAGGCTCCACCAGATGTGTCCAGGCACCGGAACCGTGACTTGAGCAGCCCAAACACATGCTCTATTACATTATGTGTCTGTGCCTCATTATGACATTCTTGTTCAGGTGTGTGTGCGTCTCTGATGGGTGTCATCAGCCACGGCTCCAGTGCATATCCAGCATACCCCACTAGGTGACCATGTGGGATGTCCCCATTGGCAAATATCTGGTACAGCTGTGTCAAATGCCAGATATGGGAATCATGGTAGCTCCCAGGGCAGCCAGCACACACATTCATTATTATGCCCTGGGCATCACACACGACCTGGCAGTTGATGGAGGGGAAGCCTTTGCGGTTAATGTAGGCCCTACCCCGCTCACCGGCTGGTGCTTTGATGCGTATGTGCATGCAGTCTATTGCACCAATTACCTCAGGGTATTCCGCTATTTGATGGAAGAGATGCATATTGCTGGCCAATACCTCACGGGAATTGGAGAAATATACATGCTCACCGACATGTGCTGACATGGCATCCAGGAACTGGTGCAGTACCCTGGAGGCTCATGCCTGTGATATCCCCATCATATCACCAGTTGGTCTCTGGAAGGTACCTGTTGCTAGTATACTTAGGCCAATGCATACTTTGGTTTCCACTGGGATGGGTTCCCCTCTGTTGGTTCTGTGTGTGAGGTGTGGCCTGCACAGCTCAACAATTTGCTGCAGGAGGTCTCTGTCCACTATATAGCGCTCCACTGTCTCCAGCTCATGTAACCCCTGGTAGGTGACCCTGGGCCTGTACACTCTTCTCCGTCTCCTCACTGTGGGTTGTCTGGCAGCATTTGCATTGTCACCACCTTCAGCAAGTCTCCTGTGTCTCCTTATAACAGCTATGGCAGCCCCTAGCATGTTTGGTCTGAGTGCAGCTTTTTCAGTTTTCACTTCTACTAGCTTACACCTGTCTTGCAGTGTCTCTTGAGAGAAACATACTGCAATGCTGTTTGTAGTGTTTTAAGTGCTGCGCTGGGCTAGTATTCTGCCTGTGTAATTGCCTGCTTCTAATTGTTTTCACCTGCTAGCTCTACCAGTATTCCCTGCTAGCTTCCTACTATTTCTTCTGCTTCCTTTTTCCTCTGTTTCCTCAGGGGGGGAGCAGCGCGCATACCAGCGAAAACATGCTCACAGAGGCTACCACGCATGCACACATGCTTACACGGACTAGAATCTGCTTATTCGGGTTAAAATGTGCACACACCAGCGCAAACAGGTTTTCAGATCTTTAAACAGGTTTCTACATGCTTACGCTGCCTTATACGCACGCACTCTGTGTTACTCGCGCCTCCCAGCGCGCACACGCGCGCATGTACGCACAGCAAGAAACTTTGGTGTTAGTCACAGTGTACACCTTCCATTTCTTGGCTTTCCCATGCTTATCTGTTGACACTCCTCTTTTTATGCTGTGTGATTGACATCTTTCACATACCACTTTGCTCCAATGAGCTTGATTTCTTCATGACATTCCCCCCTGTGATGTCACCTATCTCCTACCTCCTACTCTGTTACTCCCCCTTATCTAACTCTTACACTACATGGAATGTGCTCATTTGCAATGTGACAGTGTGATTCACTATCCTACCACTCATTTACATAGGATTGCATACTGGCTGACAGGTTCAGTGCTAACTCCCCCCCCCCAAAAGGAGAGATATCTATACCAGAGGATTGTAGCCCCCCAAACATCTCCAACGCCCAGGTGAGAACTGCTCTCACTAAGGCAAAAAACACAGCATCCATGGGACCGGATGGTGTGTGTGCTTCGAACTCAATGAGGAATTAAACCCACAGTTAGGACAGCTGTTTAATCTTAGCCTCACCTCAGGATCGTGCCCCAAGGAGTGGCAGTGACTGTGGTCCCACTTCATCATAAAGGTGCCCACACCGACTGGTTGGAAACATTAGCTTGACAAGCCTTATCTGCAAAGTCATGGAGAGGATCATAATGGAACTCATAAATAAAGACATAGGAACTTGCAGACTTTGGATCCAACCCAGTTTGCTTTGTCAAGGCAGCATCCTGCCTCTTAAACTTGGTTGACGAGACAGTCACCAAGGCCATTGATGAAGGAAAGGCAGTCCATACAGCCTTCCTCGACCTGGCAAAGGCCTTCACACAAATTCACTCAGTATCATCGTCAAAAACTCATCAGCTTGAATGTCCATACATCACAAGATGGGTTGCAAACTGGCTAAGTGACAGAACCCACAGGGTCAGAGTTGCTGGAGCCATGTCAGACTCAAAGCCTGTCAGTGTCCCACAGGGCTCCTGTTCGGCATCTACTTTTTCTCTTACAGCAGCAAGCCACAGGAGGGTTATGGCTGACAAAGTTTGCAGATGACTGCAAACTGGCGCCCATAGTCGAAAAACATCTGACACAGATATCCTTCAGAAGGGCCCTCCAGAAAAATGGAACTGCCAGCCCCAGCCAGCCTAAGTTAGTTAACGCCCAGAAATAGTCATACCCATACCGAAAAAAAAACAAGGTTACTAGCTACCATATAGGTGGCAATCCACTGAGCACAGAAGAAGTCATCAGGATCTGGGGACCCAGGTTGACAGTAGCCTTCGTTTGACAGTAGCCTTTTAAAAGTAGTAGAAAAAAAAAGTATTATTGCCCACCTGATCATGAAGGGATTCACATCTAGATCAAGGAAGGTCATCATCCCCTGTACTCATCACTCATTAGACCTATGATTGAGTACAATGCCCGTTCGGAATGTATCTGACCGACACCTGCTGCAGCTTGAAAGGCCCCAAAAGTTCCTCACCAAAAGGATAAAGGGTCTCAAAATATGTCTTATGCTGCCCGGACTGAAAAACTCCAGCTCTATTCAGCCTCATACCGCTTGCTCAGAGGTGACCTGTGCCTGACATATAAGGCCATGTCAAATCCAGATTTGATGAATATGCTTCACCTCAAAATCTAGATCCCTCAGAACCACAAGGGCGGAGACTTGAACCTTGACGGGTATTATAAATAGAGTGCTGGAGGGACAGATTCATCACAGAGAGACCCTATGCTGTGGAACAAAATCCCTACATGTGAGGCAGAGCACGCTGGCCTTGTTCAAGAGGAATCTTGACCAATGGATGGGAGATCGCAGATATACCCCAGGATATTTTCAGTGTCACTGCTTGACAGAGGCACAGCAAAATAAATAGCATAGTTTTTTTATTTCAAACTAAAGGGTGGCAAAGCCACATAAGGGCTAGGCTTATAAATTTGGGCAGATAGCCTAGTATGAACCTATAATGCTTAGTTACATGTCTTACACTCAGCTTCCCCCCTTAGCAACCACTAGACAGTGGCCATGTTGTTTTCGGTCTGCTAGTCCCTGAATTGCAAATCCATGCATTACATAAAACCCATTAGTGGGTCTCAAACCTTTATTTTTATGTCTTATTTTAGCGCAACCCATTTGCGCGGGTCTGCGCTGCGTTTAAACATCGCCGATCGCCAAAAAAAGAAATTTATTTTATTTCATGTTTGCATCGGGTTACCATGCCAATGGCCACATATTTGGCCATTGGCATGCTGCCTGCTACATATGTACACTTTATTTGGAGCTGTCATAGCTCCATTGTGTTATTTGCAGTGACGTACTCAGTTGTCAACTGAGTACGTTTCTGCACCTAACACGACTCTTACACAGACTGGTTTCAGCTTCGTGGATCGTTAATCTACCTCATTTGCATGCCTTTCGGCTGCAAGTGAGGTAATTAGCATATCCACGCCCTGTCCGTGTAAGAGCCATTTTAGCTGGTCTCTTACACGGAAATTCAGGCTGTTCCTGGATCGCGATGGCTGCATGGAGTCTTACACTACTCTTAGACTCCGTGCAAGCCATTGTGAATCCTGCCCATTATGTTTCAATACTAATTCTGTTAAAGTAAAAAAATCAGATGTATTTTGCTATGGTCACAACCACTAACCTTCATAATATATTATTGGAGTGCCTTTAACCCATATTCTTTTGGTATCATGGTAAAAAGGCTTAAAATATCCATAGTTACCGTCAAGTATCTTTTGCTATCTGGATTATTATGTGTGTGTCCTTTAGTACTGTTGGGGTCAAGGGAAGCACCTCCTTCAACTGATGTTCCACATATGTGGAGGCTGCTTCCATCATCCAACCTGCCCCAGCCACAATAGGATGTATAGGAGGGTCAGTTGGATTTTTGTGTATTTTTGGCAAGCCTTTAAATATAGGTATCATTGGATAAGTCATATTCAGATAATCATAAAGATCCTTTATAATTAATCTATTGAGATGCAATTCACATAAAGTCTGCCTAATCAAGGCTTTGACTAAATCCAACTGTCTCCCCATTCTTGCCACATTCTTGTCTTCTGAGGGGGCAATGGCTACTTTATCTGCTTCAGGTCTGTCTGTCAGCCCAGCCAGTTTGCTATCAATCTCACAGCATAGCATAAGGGTCAACCTTTGTATATCTGTATTTGTTAGAAACACCATCACCTCATGTAAAGTTAAACATGACCCTAACTTGGAGTTAATGGAGATCCAAATCACTCTCAACAAATTCAACTATTATTTAATTGCTATGAACAAATCACCTTCAATAACTCTCAATAGATCAGAGAAAGTACTTTACTAACACTGAGGTGTGAAATATGAAAATAAATACCTTCTTGCAAGGAGACTTCAATTACTCAAGCATTGATTGTAATAGTTATAGCTCAACAAATAGTTAAATTCAATGTTTCCTATTCTTTGTTAATACCAGTGTACAGAAGGAGACTGTAAAACTACCTTTTAGAAGTTCTAACATCCTTGACCTGGTACTTAATGAACTAGTCCTTATCTGAACCCCATCCCACATCTCCTAATCCCTGGTTAAAACTGACCACATTGAACTATGAATGTAGAATTGCAACTAAAAGATAACCATAAGACCTTCTTTAGCTATATTAGGAGAATTAGAAGTTTCCTACAATTGTATGCTGAATTTATCTGAAATAGCACCTCCTTCTCTTATCCCAAGGATGTTGTTAATATTCTTGTGGACAAATTATATTCCAGCTTCATTCCACCCACCCACTCTTCTGTCCCCTCCATTCCCTTTCATACTCCCCAGGCTGAGATCAATTTGGACCAAGTCCTTTTGGCACTTTCCAAAATTAGAAGCAATATTTCTATGAATACTGACAATATTCCTGGATGCCTGCTGATAAATTTAAAGTCTCACTTAGCCAAACTCTCCATCAACACTTCAACCTGTGTCTCTCCACTGGCTATGTCCCTGAAGAATGTGAATTGCAGTTGTGGTGCCCTTGCATAAAGGTCACCCCTCTACTAACCTTGGAAATTACAGGACCATTAGTCTCACCAATATTATTGGCAAGGCGCTGGAAAATATTATAGCTGAACAATTAAAAAATAGTGTAGGTGACCCTTTATCCTTGGATACATATCAGTTCATCATTGCAAAAGGCAGATCATGCTTGCTCATCCTGGTTGAGTTCTTTGCAAGAGTTACTGAGGCAATGGATAAGGGTTATACAGTCCACAATGCTTATCTTGTGAAGGCCTTTGATGCTATCCCTCATGTTAGTATTACTGAAAACTCTTCCAACTCAACATTAACCTATGCATACCACATTGTATTGTTAATTGTCTGTCTGTCAGAACAAATACCATTAATGTTGGTATATTTGCTCTAGACAGAAATGTGTCACTACTGATGTCCCCAAGGTTCTGTTCTGCATCCTCTCCTCTTTGGAATACATTCTGTGACAAAAATGCCAATAAAAATGGACATTGACAAACCAAGTTTGTTGAAAATTGCAAACTGGGAGTGATTATCATATCTCATTCTGATAGTTAAATTCTAAGCAATGTCTGGATCAAACAAATTTGTTGTGCATTAATGATGGGCTTAACCATAACATCAAGAAAGAGTGCTGTTTACCTTATGGATTAAATTCTACTTTAATTTGACATAGTCATCAGTGACATAGGTATAGAAGTTCATAGTAGACTTTCCATTGACCACTATGTCGCTGTGGTAGTTAAAACATCCATATACTTTTCACAGTTTAATCTTTGTGGCATCTCCTCAAAGTCCAAAAAAAGTTATAATCTTTCTTCATCCTTTGTTAGGGCCATCAGCGAATATACATCACTCTTTCACATGTACCTCACCAGGCACCTGAACCAGCTTGAGAGACATCAAAGTTTCCTCACCAGAGAATCTTAGCTGTCAGCTAAAAGCTCTCCTGAGGGATGATTGCTGCTTAGCTTTCAGGGCTACTACTGACCCAACAATCAAACTCCATCACTTAAATAGAACAAGTAGTAAAGGTGGGTGGCCTAATGGTTAAGACGTTTGCCTTACAACCACAAGGTACAGGGTTTGAGTCTCACAAGGGATAATTGGCTAGGCTTAAAGTGACTCGCAAGGGCAGTTAGCCTAGTACTAATCTATGAACCTATGAACCTATAAAGGAAAAGACTTAAAACTTCACTGTGATATCAACAAGACCAGACGGTGGGACACATATCTCATCCATTCTGGTATCTACTTCTCTAAAGTACAGGCTAACACAGAAGGTCTTTGGCTAACAAAGTTTGCAGATGACTGCAAACTAGGAGCCATAATCAAATCTCCTAACAATACTACAAAAGGACCTCACTGAGACAGATGCCTGGTGTCAAAGCCAAACCTGAAGCTCAATGCCAAAATGTGTATTGTCATCCCATTTGGGAAAAACTCTGTACCCAGGAATCCGAAAGTGTGATAAGAGACCTTGGGACACAGGAGGACAGTAGTCTCTCCATTGGTAATCACATCACCACAGTGGTCAGGAAATCCTTCTACGTGGCTCACCTCATCACAAAAAGTTTCTCATCAAAAAAAAGAGGTCATTGTTTCCCTCTACTTATCACTCATTAGACCCATTATAGAGTACAGCGCCCCTTTTGGTATGTACCTCACAAGACATCTGCAACAACAGGAAAGGCCACAGAAATACCTCACAAAGAGGATTACTGGCCTCAAACAGATGCCCTACGCAGACCATCTCAAAAAACTCCAGCTTTACTCTGTCGCATATCGCCTACTCAGAGGCGATCTCTGCCTAACATACAAAGCTATGCCAAACCCAGAGCTGTTGGACATGCTCCACTTAAAGAAATCCCAATCCCTCTGAGCTACATGCTCTAGGGTCCTAAACTTTGTCACCACAATAAACAGAACATGCTGGAGGGATAGATTCCTGTCCCAGAGACTACCCATACTCTGGAACAGACTACCTATGTCAAACAGAGCTCCTCATTAGCACTCTTCAAGAAAAATCTTGATGATTGGATGGGAAATAGGAAATTCACCCCAGGGATCACTTCTGTTGCTCTGCTCATCAGGGGCACAGGAAAATAATTTTCTTGGGTGGCAAAAGCCAGGGTACCTTTTTGGCTAGGCTTATATAGGCCCTAGGGCTAATAGCCTAGTACCTACCTATGAACCCATGAATAGGATGTCATTACCCATTAAGCAGACTGCTTCCCTAGCAACCATTAAACCCAGTCTGAATTACTGGATGGGCAATCACAAATTTTTGCCAGGAATATGTGGAGAAAGTCTGTGTAATGGGGAGTATGGCGAGTTTTCCACCAGTACTGGGTGATATGGCTGACCTTCTTGATTGTCCCTTTTAACTGTAAGCTTAGTAAGAATATATGAAGCAATGAACCTAGGAAAAATTCAGTCATCTTCTTTCAGAGGTCTATGAGTACCACCACACCAGCAAGTGAGACCATATTTTGGGACTTCTCTACTGCAAACCTACTTCAGATTGTAAAAAGGCTAAGCAAAACAGTCCTCTAAAAATGGACCCAACTCAGAGGGCTGCTGCATTCACCTCTAATTTATACAAGAAACTAAATCACTGCATAGAAAACCCTGTACCCATCAGCCCTAACTATAATGATAAATTCAGGAACAAATCTGTTGAGTAGAACTCCTGAATTAATCAACTGTACAAAGAAAACAAGGAAAATATTGAAAAGAAATATTGAGAAGATATAAGTCATTCCCACTCCAATATCTCAAGACCATATTGGAATATGCGAGCAAGGAAGGTAAGAACACTATTGGAATATTTAAAGCAATGTATGAGCTAAGGGTCACTACAGATACCAATGGGAACTATAAATCTCTCTTCAGTTATGTCAGGAATTAAGGAATAATGTCCCAACAATGCATTGAGCTCATCCATAATAATATCACACATTCTGATCCCAAGGATATCACCAATATATTAGCAGACAAATTTTGTGTTAACTTTTCTCCAGCTACCCCTATTGTTGGACTCCACTATCCCAGAAAATTTAGTGTACCCTGAAAATCACCTTGGGACTAATCATAGAGTCCTTGCCAAAGGCTATAACTAATGTTTTTATGGTAATAGATACCATACCAAGAATCCACAAAAGATGAACCAAAACCAATAAATCCTCAAAAAGGAGAAAACCAGGACAAAAGTTGAAATGTCCAAGGATTTTAATGACTCCACATGCTAAAACCACCACAATAGATAAGCACAAATCCAAAAATGCATAAACGCTATTCCAGGTACTGCGTTTTCGTATTCCACACTCCACTTCATCAGATAATGTTATGCATTCCATCAACCATTTATATATCTTCTCCAATAAAATAATTTGCCTAATTAATTAAATCACATTCATTTAAAATTTAAAAGGGCAATAGATATGTATATGTAAAATGATATCCATGAAACAGTAAATGAATTTTAAAAAACACCATAACACTATTACTTCTCAATAGTTAAAACCTTTGTGTTTGACAAAAGATTGTGCTTGAAAATACATTCCTTATAACTTATAGCAGCAACAATTAATTAAAATAATTAAAAATTCCACATTTTAAAACTGATAAGACTAATAAATGTCTGTTAAAACCTATGATCTGCATTGCCATCCAGTGGTTATTAAAAGTACTGCAGCTCTTCTCACAAAGATTTTTTCTATAATGTTAAGCATATATTACCATAATAAAATACATTTTATTAAAAAATAGAAATTAAATATGGAAATTCATTTGTTGTTACATAGTAGGGAAAACCACATTTCCAATTTAGTATATAAATAAATAGATATATAAATATATCTAATAAAATAAAATATGTATCAAATGAGAAAGAAATAAATAAATAGGTAATGTGTATATAAATTCTGTTACAACTTAGCTGCTCTTAGCTTTAGTAGGGGTAGGATGCTGGTATGTTCATTTAACCCTGGTGTATTATATGATTCTAAAGTCATTTGCCACCAGAGTTCCCTATATTCCAGTTTTTCTTCCCAAGGTCCTCCTCTGATATCCCTCTCAGTATGTTCAATCACAGAAAATGTGAAAATAGCTTCTTTACATAATAAACTATGCTTATACAGTGCATTGCTTTCCTTACAATTTTTAATGTCATTTAAATGTTCAAAAATTCTCCTCCTCAATTTCCTTTCAGTCTTTCCCACATTAAAGGACTGACAAACCTTACAAGAAACAAAATAAACTAATCCCATCGAGTCACAATTATAGTGGTACTTTTCATTCACTATTGACATGTTTCTACTTTTTATATAAATGACATTACTATTGGAAATAGCTGTGCACTGGGAGCACCTACCACATTTGTATGTCCCCTTTTTTCTTCTATCTTCAGAATTTATCGTTTTTTTGTTTTCCAATAAGTTCCTAATACTTTTGGAATTTCTATACACAGTTTTGGTTGAATATATGTTCTCTTTATCTAGATCCATTAGTTCAATGAATCTATTCCATTCTTTATTAAATATATTTCTTGTTCTATTATTAATACTATTAAATTCAAGCGTAAGGGCTAGCTCGAATTTTCCTTGGTTGTTACCATTGTTAATCATATTTTCTACATTATTCTTGATACTACCCCCTTTCACTATAGGTAAAAATCTATTGTTTCTACCTTTAACTACATCTTGTCTGATGTCCTGAGGGAAATCATCTGGGTACCCTCTATCTCTAAACATATTTTCCAGCAAATCACATTCTGTGAGAAATGCTTCATCATCACTCGTCATTCTACATCCCCTTACGAACTGCCCTTTTACGATATTCCTTTTAACATGAAGGGGATGTGAACTATCAAAATGTAAATAGGAATTACAATACGTTGGCTTTCTATAAATTTTGGATTCTAGTCCATTTCCTTTTTTGAATATTTCTATGTCCAAATATTGTAAAACATCACGGGAGATATGATAAGTAAATTTCAAAAAACTGCTGGAATGTTCAAGGTACTCGAGAAAAGCTTTTAATGTGACCTCATCACCGGTCCAAAAAATAACTATGTCATCTAGGAACCTGCGATATATAACCCATGAAGCATTAAATTCACTTTTCAATATATACTTTTCCTCCCAATGAGCTAATACTAAATTTGCGTAGGAGGGGGCACAAGCTGCCCCCATAGCTACCCCTTGGGTTTGTTTAAAGAATTCTCCGTTAAAGTATAAAAAGTTATTCTGTAAAACCAAATCCATTAACCATACACTAAGAAGTTTCTCATTATGAGTTAAATTCCTATTCTCATAGATAATTTCTTCAAACATATTACTTCCTTCGGTGTAGGGGATGGAGGAAAACAAATCAATAACGTCAATAGTGACGAAGGTTAAATTGTCTATATTATTAAAGCCGGAAATAGTATTTAGTAGGTCCCAAGAATCTTTGAGTATTTGTTCCCTTTCCATCCATAATTTCTTGATCTTATTATCCACAAATTTAGCAAGAGCATGAGTTTTGGACCCATCAGCACTAACAATGGGTCTAAAAGGGGGATCTGCCATGTTCTTATGTATTTTGGGTATACCAAATATTGTAGGAATTTTGGGTTTCTCTACGTTCAAAAAGTTGTGAGTGTCAGAATTTATTAGTTCATCAGTTAACATCTCATTTAAAGAAATGTCAATTTTATTATAAGCTATATTAATCTCATTCCTCGATACTACTTGGTATTTAATGTCATCCCATAAAATGTTACTCATTCTACTCTCGTATTCAATATTATCCATTATAACAATACCCCCACCTTTATCCGGTTTCATTATTCTTAAATTAGCATCCATTCTTAAATCTGTTAGAATTTGTTTTTCTTCCTTACTCAGGTTATTATAAGGTCTCCTTCCTATTAATTCTTCTTTTCTAATTTCTTTTTCTAGTATTTTCTCCAAATTTTTAAGATAAGGGTTTAATGGGGGATTATAAATAGACTTCCGTTTCAAATTAGAACAGTTGCTGCTTATAGTATTATTAGGTAATAACATTTTTAAATTAATTTTCCTAAGAAAAAGCTTTATTTTAATCAAGGTCTTAGCTAAATCTCCCTTGGTAGCAGGTATAAATTTAAGCCCCTTAGATAGCAATTTAAAATGTCCCTTCTGCAACTCTAATGAACTAAAGTTGTAAATATGGAAATTATTGTAGGTCCATTTATTTCCTTCTCTTATAATAGAATCTGAATCTGGGGGGGTGGTGGTGGGTAATTCAGAGGGTATGTTTAGTATTTCCCTCTTCCCCTTCTCCCCCCCCCTCCAGTAAAAATTCCCCTCTCTTCCACCTTGTTTGTTCATTATTCTCTCGGACCTTCTTAGTGGGGGAAATTCCTCATCATATAAAGCTCCTTCATCCTGCTGTTCACCATTACCAATAGGATCAGGGTTAGCTTGATTATAAATGTTGTTATTATAATGTTGAACATCTTGCATATTTCTTTTGTGTGGGGGATTGGGATAGCTGGTTTTATTCTTATATTCATATATATCCCTTTCCATTTTTTTGATTTTCCTGTCTACTAAATCATCCATACTTTTATCAATGTCTTTCCTCATGTTAAAATATTTGGCCTTCTCTTCCACAATGGAAAACATGAGATCATTGGTAATCACCTTATCCAGGGCCTCTATATCCTTCATAATATCATGCTGAATTTTACTGTTTTCCCTAACCTTAAGCTGCAACATCTCTATACCACATTTATTAAAAATTTCCAATAGTTCTAAGTGAAAATCAGATCCTGTAATAACATTATTAGGGTATTTAAATACCCTTAACCCTTTAAGAACTATATTTTTGGCAATGCATTCATTCAAATACATATTTTCCACGTTTAACACTCTGTATTTATGCATTAGTTTATACAACTTATTTAAATTATCTTTATAAGTGTAATTATTAGATTTAACTGGAGCACCACTAGAAATGTCCTTGAAAACGAATTTTTGATGCAACCAATCATTTAAATCACGAACAGAAGTTACAGTACCTTTGTCACAGTCAGAACTGTTATTGTGAGTATTTCGCTTATCAGTATAAAGTCCTCCATTAGCTTTCCCCCTTGGAAATTCTTTTAAAAGTCTCGGGGTAGTCGCTGGGTTGAACGTCTCCCTAGGCAGGTCTTTTTCGAAGCCGGAGTCCCCTCTCCCACCAATGAGCTCCGATCCTGCTCTTTCTTGCAAATTAACAGTTCCTATTTTGGACCGTTCGGTCACCACGGGGATATTTTGGACGTTCTTACCAGAAGCAGTTAAAAGGGAGGAAGCAACAGGCGTGAGTAGGTTGATCAGTTCGGTTAACTGACCAATCAACTTTCGAGTCAACCCAAGGTCTTCCTGCTGACTAGCAGGAACTTCCTGTTTCTCCATAGTCCTCGCAATCACCACGAATCCACAAAAGATAAACCAAAACCAATAAATCCTCAAAAAGGAGAAAACCAGGACAAAAGTTGAAATGTCCAAGGATTTTAATGACTCCACACACTAAAACCACCACAATAGATAAGCACAAATCCAAAAATGCATAAATGCTATTCCAGGTAACGCGTTTTCGTATTCCACACTCCACTTCATCAGATAATGTTATGCATTCCATCAACCATTTATATATCTTCTCCAATAAAATAATTTGCCTAATTAATTAAATCACATTCATTTAAAATTTAAAAGGGCAATGGATATGTATATGTAAAAATGATATCCATGAAACATTAAATGAATTTAAATGACATTAAAAATTGTAAGGAAAGCAATGCACTGTATAAGCATAGTATATTATGTAAAGAAGCTATTTTCACATTTTCTGTGATTGAACATACTGAGAGGGATATCAGAGGAGGACCTTGGGAAGAAAAACTGGAATATAGGGAACTCTGGTGGCAAATGACTTTAGAATCATATAATACACCAGGGTTAAATGAACATACCAGCATCCTACCCCTACTAAAGCTAAGAGCAGCTAAGTTGTAACAGAATTTATATACACAAATACCTATTTATTTCTTTCTTTCTCATTTGATACATATTTTATTTTATTAGATATATTTATATATCTATTTATTTATATACTAAATTAGAAATGTGGTTTTCCCTACTATGTAACAACAAATGAATTTCCATATTTAATTTCTATTTTTTAATAAAATGTATTTTATTATGGTAATATATGCTTAACATTATAGAAAAAATCTTTAAGTGAGAAGAGCTGTAGTACTTTTAATAACCACTGGATGGCAATGCAGATCATAGGTTTTAATAGACATTTATTAGTCTTATCATTTTTAAAATGTGGAATTTTTAATTATTTTAATTAATTGTTGCTGCTATAAGTTATAAGGAATGTATTTTCAAGCACAATCTTTTGTCAAACACAAAGGTTTTAACTATTGAGAAGTAATAGTGTTATGGTGTTTTTTAAAATTCATTTAATGTTTCATGGATATCATTTTTACATATACATATCCATTGCCCTTTTAAATTTTAAATGAATGTGATTTAATTAATTAGGCAAATTATTTTATTGGAGAAGATATATAAATGGTTGATGGAATGCATAACATTATCTGATGAAGTGGAGTGTGGAATACGAAAACGCAGTACCTGGAATAGCGTTTATGCATTTTTGGATTTGTGCTTATCTATTGTGGTGGTTTTAGCGTGTGGAGTCATTAAAATCCTTGGACATTTCAACTTTTGTCCTGGTTTCCTCCTTTTTGAGATACCATACCAAGCTACATTTTCATCATTGGCAAGTATAGATTTTCTAAACCTCTGCTTAAACTGTTCAGCCTCAGCCTATCCATAGGGTTTGTACATGATGCCTTAAGAAAAGCTGTTGCCACTTCCCTATACAAGGGTGTCCTCTCTATAGATCCAGGTAATGATAGGCCCACCTCAACAGACTCACATGCAAAGCTATGGAATATCTCACAAGAGAACTTAATTACTGAAATAAAGCAGGAATGCACACTGATCCCCTTTTCATCTTATCACATGTTGTATTTTTCTTTTCATATTTTTTGTTGTGCTTATTTGACTGCCTCAAAACATGATGTCTAGTTTCATTTCAGTGACTTAAGAATTTAACTGCAGTACATGCCATTGAACGAAACAAATCATTAAAACTGAACAGTATGCTGTAACAGCTTACATCGTGACTGCACAAAAATGGCATCTTTTAATTTTGTGTTATTTCCTCTGTTTTGAGAATGAAATCTGGCTACACGGTGCAGATGAACGAAAGCCTGACTATGACTCAAGCTACTATGGTTCCATTGTGGTCCCAGCTGTGGAGGATCCAGACCGGAATGGAGAATAATGAAGATGTTCAGCCCACATGCCTCTTTTGGGGGAGAGAAAAAGGGTACACAACCAAAAGTGTCTAATCAGCATGCTAAAACACCATATATAAAAATCCTTCCAACATTTATTCGATAAAAGTCGTTAGTAAAAGAATAAAGCGTTTTTGTCTTTCAAAGAAGGACTTCATCAGAATTCATAAAAAAAACAGCTTTGACTCCTTTTATAAGTAAGCCTAGTACAAAGCCAGTTAAATAAATATTAGTAGCTAATCAATTCAAAGACACAGACCCAGAATACTTAAACACCCTCATACGTAAACTGACATTAATGCCATACTACAAAAATATATGGTGTAGATTGATAAAACATAAAGAAATGAAGTGGCAACTCAAATTACAGGCTTCATACACCCCTGGTTTAAATGACAATATTTCCTTACAACATTATTTAAACCATAAAGCAAATGTTGTATAATTGGTTTGGAATTATTTTTACAAAGGTTTTATATTAGATGAATGAGTATGTGTAATTTTCTGAATTGATGTTTTAAAATTATGTTTTATCAATCTGCATCATATATGTTTCGTAGTATGCCATTAATGTTAGTTTAGGTATGAAGGTGTTTAAGTATTCTGTGTCTGTGTCTTTAAATTGCTTAGCATCTAATAATTTTTTAATTGGCTTTGTACTACATTTACTTATAAAAAGAGTCAAAGTTGTTTTTTATGAATTCTGATGAAGTCTTGCTTTGAAGGCCAAAAGCAATCAATTCTTTTTCTAATGACTTTTATCGAACAAACATTGGAAGGATTTTTATCTATGGCATTTTAGTACACTGATTAGCCACTTTTGGTTGTGTATTTTCAGTTGTCGCTTGATTTTACTTTAGTTTTTTGGAGAGAAAAAGTGTCCACATTTGGGAAGTACACAGTGGAGACATGGATGTAGCCCATAATGCTTTGAGGTTAGATGAGGTCTGATTTCTGGCAACATTCCTTACAGAACTGAGGGAAATCTAGCACACATAGCTTATTGCATGCCCTTGTATAGTCAAGTGTGCAAGAGAATGCAGGGCTGGAAAAAGAAAATACCTTCAAACACTCCTGATGGATGTATAAATGATGCAGCTCTTGGCTGACTTTCCTCATTGCTGAAGAAGGAATGAATGGATCACTTGAATGAGAGGAGACATATGACAGGCAGTGGGAGCAAAAAGAACAAAAATATGTATTTTCAAAATAAACCTCAGCCTTGAAAGAGCCTAATAATCTCAATACCTAATAAATGTCATGCTGACAATAATTTTGTAATGTGTACTATATCTGCGCTGGCTCAACAAAACACATAAGGAAAAATCATTGATTATAAGTATAAAGTATGATATCTTTAACTCAGAAATCATTATTATTAAACAATGATATTATGTTTCTTCACTTCGACACTAATTTGTTTATCAGGATAGTGAGAACTATCATTCCCAGATGCAGACCTGAACCCAGGTCTGCATGCACAGCATATTATCTTAACTGCAAAGCTAGGGATTCTGGACTCATTGTATCTACCACTCTTCTTGATCTTTCTAAGGCATTTGATACTATATCCCATAACCTACTTCTTACTAAACTATCTAATCTAAACCTTTCTCTCACTTCACTCCACTGGTTTAACAGCTATCTCTCCAACAGACAACAAGCAGTCAAATGGAAAAAAGCCACTTCCTCCTTTCTAAATACCCCTACAGGTGTCCCACAAGGCTCCATCCTGGGCCTCCTTCTCTTTAATATTTTCATTAATGACTTTTACCATGCTATCCCTCAGGCTAATATTATTCAATATGCAGATGATTCCACAATCATCTGCACTGCCTCATCCATACCAACTCTACTAAAGCTTACCCAGGATGCCTTCTCCACCACTGAAAATTGGATGAAAGACAACCATCTAGCTCTTAATGCTACTAAAACCAAACTCATGATATTTACTCCTTCAAAAAATACTAACATCGATCTTAAATCATTCTCCATCTACAGCCATAATAACATTCCCCTTGAGCTTGTATCAGAAACCAAACTATTAGGAGTCCAAATCGATGACCAGTTTAAATTCCACTCCCATCTGCTAAAAAACATAAACAAACCACACCAAAAACTTGGAATGCTCTACCATCATAATCGCTTTCTCAGCTCAGCTACCAAGATTACACTCTCAACTACATTTCTCTTACCCTCCCTTCTCTATGGGGCACCCCTTCTTACTAACCTTCAATCTTCCCTCAAAACCAAACTATCCTCTTGTTACAATAAAATTGCCAAATTTGCCACTTCTAACAAATCATCTACACACCACTGTGAACCACTCCACAAACTGAAATGGTTAGAACTACCCAACTACCTCTCATATACCCAACTCACATAGGCTCACAAACTGATTTTCCAGCCATCCCTCTGCCCCTCACTCTCTTCTACCTTCAAAATGCACCACACACAAAGACAGCTAAGATCAAACAATCAAAACCTCATAGAAATACATAGACCCCACCACTCTCCTGGACAAAACCTCCTGTCCTTCTCTCTAGCGCGCTCATGGAACTCCCTTCCTCCCTCTATTCGTACCATCACAAGCCTCCCATCCTTCAAAAAATCACTCCACTCTTATCTATCTTCCTCATGGCAATGCTCCTGCTCTCACCCTTCATAACCTACTATTTCATCTAGTAACTCTTTCAGTTCTGACTGTATGAACACCAGGCAGCATTACCCTTGGACTACCTGTATACTACACTAACTCTCTCTCTCTCTCTCTCTCTATATATATATATATATATTTATATAAAAAAAAAAAAAAAAATTTGTTTTTATAAATTTGGTGTAACTCTTATTTCCTTGTTTCAGCTGTCTCTGCATGTTTAATTACGTAAATTGTACTATGTTTTACCCCATCAAATGTATATGTATTTCCTCTGTATTTGGTACTTTTCTCATGTTGAACCCCATGTAATGTCTATGTATATCCTCATTCTTTGTTAAATATGTATGTGGAGCTTTTCTCCCCAGGACTCCATTGAAAACGGGTTCTTGAGCCCAATGGACTATCCTGGTTAAACAAATGCAAATAAATAAATAAATAAAATATTAGTACAGAAGGATTTAACACTACAGGTATCCCTATTCTGGTGGCAGTCATTAATATCTGCATTTCATCAGACAAATAATCATGTTTACTTCACAGTAAAAGAATGCAGTAACATTACTTTCCAACACATCAAATAAAGCTGCCAGTACAGCATTTCCGCATATCATTTTGCAAACTGTGTCTCAATGAGAAACAGCGCAAAAAATAGACAACATAAAACCTGAATTATCTTTCTGTTAGAAATGTAACGTGAAATGCAGGCATCAGTAAATGTGTTATTTTACGACTTTGCCCTGAAACCAGCTTAACATGTGCATTAGTAAGTCCCTTTTGTAGTGGTACCGAAGGAGTGATCACTACAGACTTCCTTATTGCTCTTTGCTCTCCTTTTCATGCATGTGGTACATACTGTTGAAAAACTAATCTGCTTTTGATATGAGGAAAGCAGCCATTTGCTTTAAAGACAGAAACAGGTTTGTGCAGCTTTATGTCCAACAAACTCTTGTTTAAAGGATGTTTTTAGACAAAGTGTTTCACATATACTAAATAATAATGTTTTTTTTTCAGTAAGTCAAAATCTTCAATCTGAATGCGTTAACTGTGACTCAAATCATAACGCATCTTCTTCTTTCAGCTTTTAGGGGTTGCCACAGTGGATCACCTGTCTGCTCATGATTGGCAGTGGAGTTTTACAGTGTCAAGTTGCCAGCCCAACACCCAACCTTCCACAGAAGGCACAAACACACTCATGCCTTGAGCCAGTTTAGAGTGCCCAATCCACCTACAGTATGTCTTTGGGATGAAGATGGAGCACCCGGAGGAAACCCACATGACCACAGGGAGGACATGCAGACTTCGCACAGAAGGCACCCCAGCCGAGGATCAAACCAGAGAATCCCTTGCTGTGAGGCGACAACACTAACCGTTGCACCACCATGGCTGTCCCAAATTATAACACATCTAAAGCCGTTATATTAGTATAGGAATTTCAGTACAGGTTATATTGTTACTTTTGTTGTATGCAGTGCATTACATTGTTTTATTTGGCCTCTATGTCTACATGTTAAAGTGTTACTTCACGTTCAGTTTTGTTGTCTAAATCTTCACAAAAGTAAGAGCAACACTTCCATTTTCTGTTATTCATATCATGGAATTACTTCATAAGACAGGAACTTCTCAAAAGTAAAACCTTAATATGGATTTTTATTTTTTTAATTCTGTACCTGTTTTTCAAATGATTTCATATATTTAAAACATTATAAAAACAAAAAGCTGTTTTTCCAATCTTTGCAAGCTAAATGTCAAGCAAAGAAGGTGAAGCTTAGCTCTGTTTTATGATTTGGCCACTAGTCAGCAGAAGAAATAAAGGCCATTGGATGTTTCCTAGACATGTATGTTGTGTAAATCAAAGGGGTTGGGAAACTAAGAATAGAGCATCAGATTGCATATGAGTATAGGAGGGAGTTTTCTGGGGAAAAATATGCACCCAGTGGTGGGACCCAGGAATTAATAGATGGAACAGTCTCACTTAAATATGTCAATCACAATTGTATTAGCAAAATGGACCAATCCATTGAGAACTCCAGGAATAAATTATTGAGAACAGAAAAAGGGCCTATTTCAAATAATGTTTTCCACAGTTTATTTGGAAGTCAAATAGATGGCTGGTTAACATAAATACAGTGAAGTGCAGATTAATGCAAAATGAATGGAAAAATATAGTGAAAACAAAATTAAATGTCTACAGAACATTAAACGTGAATGACATTTATTCATGTTACCACCACATTACCACCTAACATCACTTCTGTCTGATAACTAAAACTGGACTGGTTGCATTATAGGCTTTATCAGATTTACAATCAATTGAATAAAAGGTTCAGTTTTATACAGGCTGTGGTCAATGCCTTAGTACTTTGTGAACAGATCCCTATCATATGACAGAAACCTCATTTGACTGAAACTCATTTGACTGAGACCATAAGACTGAATTTTCAATAGACTGAAAAGTCACTTGACTGAAACTCATAAGACTGAAACCCATTTTACTGAATTTTAACATACTAAATTGTAAACTGGACCATATAAAACCAGACTAGGTGGGGGGCTACACCCCCCACACCCACAATGTGGGGGGGGGGGCTATATATACTAACTCCAGGATTGCACTACAGTGGGGAAAAGGGCATATACCTTTCACTTACCTTACAGTAGTCTACATGCTGCCACTACTATGCCCTTTTCCCCACTGTAGTGCGATCCTGGAGTCTGGTTATATATGGTCCAGTTTAAAATTTAGTATGTTGAAATTAAGTATTATGGGTTTCAGTCTTATGGGTTTCAGTAAAGTGACTTTTCAGTCTTTTGAAATTTCAGTCTTATGGTCTTAGTCAAATAAGGTTTCTATCATATGCTAGAGATCCTTGTGAACACACACACTTATACACATACACATGCATGTGAATATTTGTGAAATGCAACAGCAATGGAAGTCAGCGTATCCACAAAAAAAAAAAAAAGACTTCTGATGTATTGAAATGGTAAAAAAGATTTTTGCAGGGACCTGGGAGACAAGCCCCAGTGCAGCCCCATACCACCATTTCTAAGTATACTATCAAATGTGATTGTACGTTAGCAACATCAAGGAAAACTTCCTTAACCATAGTGCTCCATGATCATATTATCATGAATCTCTGCTGTCATTTAATAACATGCATTTAGACTCCCTGAAACACACACAGAGCAGAAGAAAACAACCGTCTGTACCCAACAGCAGTGCAGCATGCAAGGTATTGTTTCTTGCTTGCAAACGTAGTGTTATGATATGGATGCCTCACAGAAAGCACTCAGCAAACAGCGGGTAATCCTTATGCAGTTATACTTATCTCTCTCTCTCTCTCTCGATATATATATATATATATATATATATATATATATATATATATATACTGCGGTGGTGGTGCTGCGGTAGCATTGTCGCCTCACAGTTAGACGTTGCCCGTTTGATTCTCAGTTAGAGCATCTTCTGTGTGGCGACATGCGTGAATGGGCATTCCTTCATTGAAGGTTGTGTGTTAGGCCCGGCAAGCCAGTATGTAAAAATCTACTGACAATCATTAGCGGACCGGAGTTCCACTGTGGCGACCCCTAACCGAGAAAAGCCTAAAGACACAAACTATATCTATATATATATATATATATATATATATATATATATATATATATATACATACACACACACACACACACACACACACACACACACACACACACACACACGGGTCTATATTATAAAACCAAACAAACAATCACAACCACGAACACCTAATGAGAAACACATAAATGCTGGACTCTGAAAAAAGTGAAGGACGTAAACATCGAAATCTGGAACGCCGAACATATTTCCGCGGCCAGCAGGGTGATCATTGGGAAGAGGAAATATATCGTTTTCCCCACTGTAGTGTGATCTCAGAGTTGGTATATTTAAGTAGGGGGGTGTGGGGGGCACAGTCCTTCACATGGGGGGTGTAGGGGAGCTTGCCCCCCTGCAAAAGTGTGATTAATGAAGTTTGTTTTTGTAGGTTTTACTTACCTGTGTGGCGCTGTTGTTGTTGGAACTGCATTCGGCATTCCAGATTTCGATGTTTTCATCCTTCGCTATTTTTGTAGTTCGCCGTTTATGTGTCACTGTTTAGGTGTTCGCAGTTGTGAATATTCGGTCTTATAATATAGACCCATACACACATATGTACATATACATACACATACAAGTGTTTGTGTATGCATACATGTATGTATGTATACTTTGTTATACAAATGTGTACATGTACACATACATTTTGTATATTCATATATGTGTTTGTGCGTGTTAGTATATATATATATATATATATATATATATATATATATATATATCGGGTTCCTATTAGATGAACGAAGATGCATTTTTTCGAATGCGTCTTGGTCAAACTTGAAAAGTCAAAAAGGCAAAATGACGAATTGGCATATAAGCAAATTCTTTCCCTGGGAAAGAAATCACTTGGCCGCGTCCATTACTTTCCCATTTTTGTCACTGTAGTGCGATCTCAGAGTTGGTATATTTAAATAGGGGGGTGTGGGGGGGCACAGCTGCCCATGTCAAAGGGTGTGGGGGGGCTAACCCCCCCACACACTTTATGTTAGGTTTTAAGTATTTTTTTTTTTGGAACAGCGATTTTTTTTCCTTGGAAAAAAAATTGATGTTCTAAGCATTCAAGTTTGTAAGCTTTCGCTTTCATGGGGGTCGATAAATCATCGTTCTTTTTTCTAAGCGTTCAATGATTTAATATAGACCCATATTTCTCTATATATGCATTAAAGCACATTTACACTGTATATGGTAATAGACTTTAAATCAAGCCCTATGTTTTTACATTCAGTATAGTTATTTAATTTAGTCAAATCAGAATATGTTATACATATATTACATGAATTAGAGGTATATGTAAAGATTTGGTGTGTAAGAAAGACAAACCACATTTGCAACATGCAAAGCTACTTAATATAAATATACCATAGGAATGAATCCTGCATTAAATTTTTGTGCAGGTCACTACTATATAAAGTAAGTCATTTTATGGATTACACCTAGCCATAAAGTTATTACATATGAAAGTTTGGACATGAGCTGTACTGGATGCTAGACATATAGCAGACCAACACACCTCTCTCATGTAGCAGGACATTTCTATAGTCAGCCTATACTGTGCATTGAAGAATGTACTGATATGTATAAAAAGAGTATTCAGAAACAAATAATGTTATGCAACATTGTGTGGAAAGCAATAACACTGAGGAAGGATTACCACTACAACAGCAAAGTAAAAGTGTTTTAGTTAAGCCTTATCTTTATTCTCAATGACTTCTTCAGACTAAAAAAACTCCATCTAAGACATTCATTTAAAGCAAATGCACACTTAAACATTTCAGCCAATCAGAATTACGAAATCAGTTAACCTTAATAAATACTTAACATGTTAAAAAATGGAGAAAAGGAGATTAATGCCATGATGTCCAATTTAAACAGTAATTCTAACCTGGAGGAATGTTGGCATTAAATTGTTATCTGTCATATCAATTCATTTTTCTATAGTAAACTATTAAAATCACTACTGCTCACATTATCTTGTACCATAGCCACTACATAGAAAAGAAACTTGTTAAAATTAATACATAAGAAAGTCTGCATATATAGCACATCATTTTTTTGTATTTTTATTGTACTTATGTGCTTTTTAATTCTGTCTGAGAAGTTAAAACTTTCTCTGTGTTGTTCCTGTGTAAACTATGTTACAGGATGTGCATGTAGCAATATGCACTAATATTTCTGAATTACATGTAAATCTCATTTTTGATGTATTACTTCTTCCCTTTCTTTCTACTAAATTCCAAGAACTGATATTATACAAAAAAATCAACTTCTGTGTGCTTTGTTTTTATTGTTTTATGATGCAATTATTTCATTTCCTTTTTCAAGAACTCTTTCTAAAATTTTTACTTTTGTTACAAATAAAAATCTTTCTAAACATTAACTAAATTTAAATTTCATTCACATATATACAAATGTCCTTAATGTAACATCTCTTAATTCATTTGCATCTACACTGTATTTAAATGGACAGTCTATATTTTAATTTACTTTTCTTTCATTGAACCACAACACTTCCCAAAGTCACTTTGAAAGGATAGATGGCAACTGTTCTTCTAAAACTAATTCAAAAATAATTCCAATAAATTCTGCATTTATGTTCCCAATAAATTCTGTATTTATGACCTCTAGTCAGAAATATTCCTTCTAAATTGTTTTCAAAACCACAATTTTCACTTTTTAATTTTGATGCTTTATTTTCCTGTCCTCTTCTAATACTTTTTAAAAGATAAACTTGATGTCCAGTACTTTCTTGTAAATACATATTTACATAAAGTGGTTTTCTTGATATACTATAGTGTAACATTATGATGACTGTATTTACTGTGGGCCAAATATGCAAAACAATGATAGAAGCAACTCCGGAATTATGGGTAAAATTAAAAAAAATCTTTTGAACCATTTAAATCATAAGTCAACATTCTCTTCACTTCCATTCCAAAAATGAAAATATCATCAGTAAAATGCTTAAATAACAGTATGTTAATTTCATAAATTTATTTTTAAATATAAAATTGTTTCCCAATTGAGATATAATAAAGTTAACATTAGAAAGTACAATATTGCTCTCATAGCTACTTTATGAACTTGTAAAAAATACTGCACTATCAAAATAAAAATGTTTGTTAATACTACCTCAGTTAAAGTGCATAATAGTTCTACTTGTTACTGTCAAAAGCAGTAGTTAGATTTAAAAAAACTCTAAACACTTCTACTTTTGTTGAGATATAATGCCTACAAAAACTTCACATCTATGACTGCAAAACAGAATAAATTATCCCATTTTACTTTCCTTATATATTCCAAAAATGTCAGCTATCCCTTATACAAGATCTTCCCTCTGATTCATAAATCATGCATCAGTTATCATAGCCAAGTCAGCTCTATTTACACTGTTTGCACAATTATCCTCAATACTTATTATCTATACATGTGGCCAGGCCATTGTACGTAACAAGCAGCTCCTTGTCATAGCTGCAGTACAGATGCAAGGACAGATCGTGTTAGATCACCTTCTGACCAGATTAAAGTACAAGCAGTTGAGATAGACATTGAATGTGTATGAGCACCTCTGGTCTTCATTGTGAGTTCAGGTGCACAGACAGGAAAACAGTTTTGACAATGTTGATGTCTTGTACAGCAATATATCCAGAGAGAAATGTTCCATAAAATGGAAAATATCATGGATGGCTAAGGGTGAAATAGAGGTTTCACTATACCTACAGAAATCACAGACATGGACAGAAGTGCAAACGTAGTTGCTCAACAAAGCAGGTTGCCAAAACATAATGGAAAAGGTGGCATGATAATACCTGAATGAAGGATAATATGGAACTTAGTAGAGGTGGGATACAGTACAAGTCTTGCAAATGTGAGACTGTGAGCAGTGGACATATACTGTAATATGAAAGTCACTAAAAAATGAAATTTGATACCCTAAGATGAGTCAACCCATCAATCCAGTCCACATGCCTGAATGTCTTCAGTTACTAGCAGGCAAGCCACTGAAACAGTCAGACTAAAACAGGTGATATAAAATACATATCAGGGACATTTTACACATTGCAGATGATAAACTGGACAGTGTAAAATATTATGTAACTGCTAGGGAAGTCAAACCTCCAACCCAGTGTACTGGCACTCTAACAATTATTTCATGAGTACACTGTGCCATTGAAACAGCTAGCATGACGGCATTTACATTACTGTATTTCAGACTGGCGTGATGATGTGCAACAACTCTTAGTTCATTTACCACTGAATGAGGAATACCCTTTCACATTGGTTAGACATCTGCATCGATGCTGCTTTCAGTGACCCGCCAAGCAATTCATGAACACAGAAAGATGGTTCCTGTTTGATAAGCACTTTATGGTTACATGAGAGTTGTGTTTATCTATTTTCAAACTATGCAAAATAAGTAAAATCCTGGCACCAAAAACCAATGAAGGAAGCAGTATTAATGTAAAAACCAAAAGTAGTTGTTATGCAGGTAAGCTCTTTCACAACCTTTCCTGGTTCTTTGCTTCTTCAGACGAAAATGACAAACAACAAAATAGAACATCCATATTTAAACAGTTCACTTTTTAAAACAATTCACTTTTTAAAAAACAGTAATCAATGACTGGTATTCAAGCAGAGATTAGCTTAAAGGCATATAAAAGTATAAAAACAGTCCATAAAGTACATAAAAACACATTTTTCACATACCAAAGAGCAACAGTCATAAAATGCACTTAAAATATATATTTATATAAGCATGAATAACAATAACTGATCTCAGGTTAGTTTCTTCCTGAGCTTCCTGCCTTTAAGGACATGCTTCAGGGATATATAGTCATTAAGTCCTGGTGGTCTATGTCCTGCTAATAACATAATCCATCTCAATTCTTTTTGCTCTGTATTAGTTATGTCTCCAAACCTATGTGTCTCCATCACTGTGTCTATGACTAAAAAATTAAAATAGTGACTATCACCCTTAAGCATCATATGCTTATCTATGGCACTATGTTCCTGCCTTTTCCTAAAACAGTAATAATGATCTCAAATCCTTTCTCGAAGCCGTCTGTTGGTCTTGCCAATGTAGAATGCATCACAGCACATTCAGGAGGCCAAATAAATCACATTCTTGGTCTCACAGTTTGCTATTACTTTAAACTTATACAGTCTGTGTGTTATAGGATGGACAAAATTATTACTAGTTTCAATAAACTCACAAAAGGAACAAGTGTTGCATCTTCTTGTGCCTAAAGGAAACATAGGTTTATCCACATACTTATCTGTGTAACAAAGCATTTGTTTGAGAAATTTCTTGTTTTTATATATAAACTTAGGTTTATTTCCTACTATCTTTCTTACTTGATTATCAGTAGTTAGAATATGCAGATTGCGGTCCAATATATATTTGAGTTAACTTAGTGTCAGTTGTATGTGTCATACAACAATTTAAATTAGATTTGTTTTATTCCCTGCCAATAAGCATATTCTCCTTTCTACTGGATGAGCTTGAAAAATAAGGTTATCTATACTATTTCTTTGGGTTACAGCTAGCTCAGAGGCTTTAACAATCTCTTTATGTCTATAGCCTCTTTTTTGAAAATCATTTTGTAACATATTCAGACTACATTCAAAGTCCTGATCTCTCACATGCAGCCTAGAAGTACGTATGGCTTGATTATTTATAACATTTTTAAAGATGTGAGGTGGATGCATACTTGTCCTATGTACATAGCTATTCCTATAGCAGTCTTTCTTATATAACTTAGTGTACATCTTATTAATTATATTCAGGACCCTAATATCCAAAAAATCAATATGAGTTTGTGAGGTATTCATAGTTAATTTCAAAAAACTAGAACTATCGTTCAAGTATGCTAGAAACTCATATAATCTACTTTCACTTCCTCTCCAAAAAATAAACAGATCATCTACAAAATGCTGAAAAATAGAATATCAGTCCTGAAAATATCATTCAATAGGAAATTCTGCTCCCACTGAGCCATAAACAGGTTCACATAACCGCTGGCTGTGGGGGTGCCCGTACCTACACCTGACACTTGCAGAAAGTATTTCTCATCAAATCTAAAGATGTTAAACTCTAATATGAGTTCCAAGAGGAAACATATCAAGTCAATTCTATCTGTAGTAAATGTATTGTCCTTAATAAGAAATTATTTCAGAAGAGATATCCCTTCTACATTAGGAATACTCGTGAAAAGAGAGGTTACATCAAATGTAACAAACAATTCATCACCATTACATCTATACTCTTGTAAAAATTAATATAAATCTGTAAGAAAATGTTCTGAGTCCCTTAGTATATATTCATAGTTAGTTATAGACTGTTTTAATTGTTTCTCTACATAAATGGATGCCGGTTCAGTAATCCAGCCAGCCCCTGATACAATAGGCCTAAAAGGGGATAACAACTCATTTTTATGAATTTCTGGTAAGCCCTTAAAAGTTGGAACCACAGGAGTCTCAACAGAAAAATATTCACAGAGATCTTTGGATATAGCATTTTCTAGGAAGCAATTATTAATTTGTCTGTTGTAGCTTTCGATCATCAAATTAGCAGTTTCCTTATCCATGTCATTCAACAGATCATGCATTGACGTATAGTAATACATTCTATCCATAACAACAATAGAATGCCCCTTGTCAGCAGGTTTTATAACAATTTCCCTGTCATTTCTAAGGCTATTAAGTGCCTGAGTCTCATTGAAACTCATGTTGTAAAACTGGCTGTCTCTATTTTTAAAGCAAAACATGTCAAATAGTTCATTTTCACAAACTTTCACAAAGACATCTATGCATACGGGCATTGCAGGTGTTTACTCTTTTTTTAAAAAGGTTAAATGTAGTATTATTTATAGTTTCACTTACACCATATAGCATTCTGACCATTATATTCCTGGCAAATAGTCTTAATTCAGTAAGAGTATCTGCTAAATCCGCTCGAGCAACTGGAATAAAGCTTAGACCTTTGTTCTATACGCAAAGTTCATTTTTGTTTAGTTTCCTTTTTGAGATGTTATATACTAGGTCGTTTGCCACATCTTTGTCAGAGTTTGGACCTGCCCTTCTCCAAAAAATTGTTTTCTCTTGAATTTCTGTGTTTCCATTCCCATATCTAAGTTCCTCTTCTGTCGAGCATTGAAGGGGAGGGGTAAGACCAGAAAAGAGCCACTGCAATTGGTAGATGTCTCAGGGTCCATCGAAGTAACTCCTTCATTCGTTGTTGGTGTTTTCCGTCTGACAACATTGTCAGAACTTAAAGTGATATGCTTGTTCATACTGTTTAAATGATTTTCATGCATATTATTAGATTCTAATGATGGTAATACGTTAATTTGTGACAGGGAGGATGCTGCAGGGGTTATTGGATCTCTGATTTTCTTTTGAACCCTGTTGTTAGCTCTATCTGTTCTAGCACCATCATTTTCCAGTTCCCTTGGCCATGAGAAAACATTACCTTTCTGGAAATCCGTTAGGTCTCTTCTTAACTTTTTTTGTTTAGTTAATAACAGCTTCCATTCATATGAGCCAATCTGATCTATAAGTTCTGATAACTGCACATCCATTATGTCATCATGTGTATTTTTATACAGCAGTTCTTGCATATTTTGTATCTTTTCACTTAATTCTCTTTCTAAAGGTGTAAAGAAATCTATAATACACTGCATATATTTTATGCTAGTATCAATATTTAATTGTTACCATTTAGCAAGTAATTCAGGATACAGGCACCCATATGAGGGCATATTCATGATGCGTAAACCTCTAAGAACTACTTTAAACTTACAGCTGGCCTCCATATGTAGTCTCTGATATTGCAATCTCTTCAGGCGATACAAATCATTCTCTAATGTTCGTAGCTGTTGTCTACCATCCATCTGTTCTTGATTGGTATTCACCTCATATTCAAGTTGGGATGTAAAATCACCATTCAGTAATGGATTAAAGTCCAAAGTCAGTAACTGAGTAAAATGTTGATGGCAGATCTTCCCATCTAGGCGTTTAGGGAATAAATCCACATTGACATTTTCAACTGCTCCTTCAGCCATGGTCCAACTGGGTAAAACACAAAATTCCAAACAATAAAGCAGAGAAAAAATCCAGTTGAGAGAGATGCAGGAAAAATTACACCAAGAGAATCCAAGCAAAATAAGTAAAATCCTGGCACCAAAAAACAATGGAGGAAGCAGTGTTAATGTAAAAACCAAAAGTATTTATTATGGAGGTAAGTGCTTTCCCAACCTTTCCTGGTTGCTTCTTCAGACCAAAATGACAAACAACAAAACATAACATCCATATTTAAACAGTTCACTTTTTAAAACAGTTCACTTTTTAAAAAGCAGCCAATCAATGATTGCTATTCAAACAGAGATTAGCTTAAAGGCATATAAAAATGTAAAGTACAATGCATAAAAAGAGTGCATAAAGTACATAAAAACACATTTTTACATAACAAGGAGCAACAAATAGTCACAAAACTCACTAAAAATATAATTGTATATATGCATGAATAATAATAATTGATCTCAGTTTAGTTTCTTCCTGAGTTTCCTGCCTTTAAGGACAGGCTTCAGGGATATATAGTCATTAAGTCCTGGTGGTCTATGTGCTGCTAATAACATAATCCATCTCAATTCTTTTGCTCTGTATTATTAGTTATGTCTCCAAACCTATGTGTCTCCATCACTGTGTCTATGACCAAAAAATTAAAATAGTGACTATCACCCTTAAGCATCATATGCTTAGCTATAGTACTATGTTCCTGACTTTTCCTAAAAGCTAAAAACCTAAAAGCTCAGCCACATCAATCAGTAGTGATAGGAGACATAAGACTAATAATCCACTATAAAGCTGGTTTTCTCCACATATTCCAGAGGAAAATGTATGCTCATCCATCCAGTTATCCATACTTCTTTAAAAGTTGTTAGAGAAGTGTTCTGCACTTTGTTTCACAAGTGCAGAATACTTAATAATGGAGGTAAGTATGTCTCATGCTATTCAGCATTCTTATTGAGGTTGGAAAGTTCCTAGGTGTTTTCTTTATCACTGGTTCTGTTTAGGTAAATGAGTTCAAAGAGTGCAGGGTCATTCATAGCATGGAAAGCTAAGGAGAGATAACTCCACAGGAGTCTATATGAAACTGAATAGTGGGATAAGGCTTTTAATCTGTCAGTGAAGCTGATGGTACTAAGGCGTGAGAATGTTTTAGTGAGTAACCATTGAGGCTTCAAAAGTTGGTCCAGGTGTCTAGTACACGACAAAGGGGTTACTGTATTCAATGATGGGCCTAATAAGGGAGGAGTAAAGTGAATCTACAGCATCTTTGGCCTTTAAGGGGATACCCAGAAGTTATGTTAGAAAGGAAGATTTTCTAATCGCCATAGAAAAACAATTGTCAACAGAGAGTCTGCTATCATAAAATGTTCCCAAGTCCCTGACAAATTAAGGAAAAAAAATACAACTGTGTATGAACTTACCATAACAGTAGATGTCCTACCGAGCACTGGGTCAGTATTCCAAACTGTTGGTTTATCTTGACAAATAACCAAGTCATCCAGCTGGGGTACCAAAGCTAAAACTTTCCATAGAGCTATATGTTCTAATGACCTAAGCTTGTGGATATAAGAGTACATACATGGATGTATGAGAGTTAATACTTACACTTTCTCTAAGCCAGAAAGCCAGTAGACACTTGAGAAAAAAATGTATGTCAGCTAAGTGGAGAGCAATATAAAAGAACATTGGTCCCCCTCAGTAAATAAGGGAAGCAGAAGAAAGCAAGAAGGCAGGCGGCAGTGAGGGAAGGAATACTGTAACAGTCATCAGTAGGACATCTACTATTATGGTAAGTTCTTACACAACTGTAGTATGCCCTTCCTTGGATCACTGTTACAGTATTCTAAACTTTCAGGATATTCCCAGTTGTTATGGGGAGTGAGGCATAGAAGAGCTATCCAGTAATCCAGAAGGGACTGACCTGGCAAAAGCTGCTCCATATCTAGAGAAGTCATCCACTCTGTAATGTTTGGTAAAGGTGTGTACCGAAGACCAAGTAACTGCTTCTGCAATGGTCCAAGAGCCAATCCCCTTGTAGAAGTCTCCAGATGAGGCTATTGCTCTGGTAGAGTGTGCCTTTGCAGGAGAGGGTAAGCATTTGCCATGTTAACTGAAGCAACATGTAATGGATTCAGAAATCTAGTTAACAACAGTATGCTTAGAAACTGGGTTGTCTAGTTCAGAATCCTGGAAGGAGATGAAGAGTTGGTCCATTTGAAAATATCTTTAGTATTATCCAAGTAAATCTGAGTTTTCTATGGACATCAAGGGAATGGAGAATTCTTTCTCCCCTGGTTTGTGGGTTAGGGAACAAGGCTGGCATGTTAATGGATTGCTTAAGGGAAAGTTCATTCTCAAACTAAGGCATAAAGGCCTGTAGTTCTGAGACTCATCTGGCAGAGTTGAGAGCTACCAGAAGAATGTTTTTCAAGTACATTAGAGCAGCAGAGGCTGTTGGCTCAAAAGTATGGAGTGTACATTTTTCTAACGCAGAGTTGAGGTCCCAAACAGTAGGGATAGCTTTCCTTAGTGGTTTCAGGTGTAGCAAACCCTTTAAGAAATGTTTAAATCTATTCTAGTCAGAAGAGGAGGATCCAGAAGTAGAGAAGCATATATAGCTGAAATGTGTGCCATCACTGATGAGTATGCTAGTCCAGATTTCAGCAGCTCATACAAATAAGAAAGAACCAGTGGGATGTTAGCCTGATCTGGGTCCTGTTCTTTAGCCAGACCCTGTATAGAATTTTTTTTTTCCATTTTGGTGTAAGATTTCCCATTAGTAGGTTTTCTTGCACCTTGTAGAACCTTAGGCACATCCTCTGAGATCCGATGTCTAAAAGGGATCAGAATCCTACATGCATATAGTAAGTATGAGTAATGACAGGCTGGGATGAAGAACCAAGTGCCTCTGCTGTGTGAGCAAGTCCACTGTGGATGGTGGTTTATGCTAACTGCCTTTGGCTAGGTGGAAGAGAAAAGGGAATCAGTGCTGCCTTGGCCAAAAGAAAGCCACTAGTAGGATGTTTGGGCATTCCTTTTGCATAATTAGAAACACCTTGGAAACAAGAGGAATTGGAAGGAAGGCAAATAGATATCTCCCTTTCAAAGAAAAGGACACTGCAAGTTTAAGGACAGTAAGTGTTGCTGCAAAAAAGTGTGAGTTGTTTATTGTCAATGGAGGCAAATATATCTATCTGTGGCACCCGCAATTCTGGACTAAGTTTAGAAACAGCCTCCTGTCCAGTATACGTTTGTGGAGTTATTTCCTTTATCTGCTTAAATGGTCTACTAAAGTATTGGCGTGACAGGAATTGAAAACCTGTTGGAGAGGGAGGTTTGCTTTTGTGGCCTGCTACCAAACCACAATATCCAGTAGATGCAGTTGGTAACACCTGGTACCCCCCTGCTTATCTACCACACAATGGTAGTGTTGTCTGTGAACACTATTAAAGGACTTAGTTTCCAGTAGTGGCTGAAGGTGTGCAGAGCCTGCAGTAGTGCCTTAATTGCTTTTAGATTTATGCAATCTGAGCTTAGATTTTTTTACTACTGCCCCTGATTGCACATCCAGGCTCTCCATTGACTGTTTGATGCATCTGTGTGCATCTCTTGCCTTGATGTCTACAGTCTGAAATGTAGACCAGGGATGAGCTTTATTTGTTGAATTCTGACATAGGATTTCCTTCTTGAGATGTGGTATGAGATGGAGCTATACATTCCCAGGATTTGAATGTTGAGACCAGGTGGGCTTCAGATTGCACTGGATTTTCTTCATGTGAAGTTTGACAAAGGTGTTCATGGGAAAGGTAGCTGCCATGACTCCCACAGCTCCAAGAAACTCCCTTGTTGTACAGGACTGAAGAGGAAGAAAGGAAAAGTTTGTCTGATGGTAGGAATGCTTGCATGAGCTTGGTGTTCAGTCTACATCTCATGAAATGCATGTCTTGGGCTAGTACTGTTACAGACTTCTTGAGACTGATGGTGAACCCCAGGCCCTAAAGAAGGGATGAGGTGAAACTGAGATGCACCAAGAGTATCTGCTATGATGGTGCCTATATCAACTGGCATTCCAATTAAGGGAATGTCTAGATTCCCTGAGTCCTGTAGAAACTGATGATGATTTAGACCCTTTGTGAAGAATCTGCAGGCCATAAAAAGCCCAACATGGAAAGCACACAACTGAAGATGTGATTGACCAACAGAAAACCTCAAAGATTTCCTGAAATCAGGATGGATTGCTATTTGAGGATAGGCATTTTTAAGATGAGAAACACCATGATGGACTGAGAAAGAATGAGAGGTAACAGGGTCTATAGTTACAAGATTTTGAAAGATGGAACATGGAGAAAAGTGTTCAGTGTGGAGAGGTTCAGTAATGGTCTCCAGTCTCCTTTTCTTGGTATGAGAAAAAATCCAGAATAAAGTTTTCCTACATGTTGTGAAGGTACTGGTTCTATTGTATCTTACTTGAATAAAGTTTGGATGATGGACTAGAGCACCTCTGTCTGTTTGTGAGGAGAAGGAGGTGGAAGTATGTTAACAAATAGAGGAATTTCTTTCCAAGTCATTCTGCATCCAACCAGAATGACAGCAAGAACCCATTTGGTTATGGTGATGAATAGTTTTTTAGGGATGAGGTGAGTCTTTTGAATAGGGGTAGAGATGGACAGAGGGTGGGTAAGGGGGCATATGGTAGTCATGAAGACTTATCTAGGTATATTCAGATCCCCTGTCTAGTTTGTCCTGGAATATTTTCCTAGGTATTTTCCTGGCTTTAAGGGAAGCCCTAGATTGCCTAAAAGCAAAAGAAGTGGACTTCGCAAGGTAATTCTTTTGGTATCTTAATACCAAAGTAATAAAGATCTGTCTACGGTCCTTCATAATTTTACCTTGTTCCTATATATGTTAGAAATGACTGGCAGCTTCTGGACCAAACAAGAAATGCCTGTTTTAAGGCGAGTCTAACAGTTTTGTCTTAATACTGCCAGTAAGAGGGTGAGAATGTACCCATGCATACCTTCTGATTATAGAGCCTGTAACAGCTGACCTGGATGAAGCTCCTGTTGCATCAGAATGATATTTTATGCTGTGCCTAGCCACTTGAGAATCCTGAGCTACCATGGATAAGGCCTATTGCTTAGTGCCTGTTCCCTTAAGGGAGGACAATGTTTTATCTAAATTGTTCAAAAAAACAGAACTAGTATTTAGGAATCTGGGTCTGGCAATTTTGAACTCTAAATATCAGAGTGGAATGTATAAACATTTTTATCTACTCTGTTCATTGCCTGCTATTTTTGTCAGAAGCAAGAGCATTGGCAGTTGGAAGCAATTTAGAGGACATGTCCATGAACTAGGGAAACACAGATAGGTCTGCAGCAGGATTCTTGTACAGGAATTTCAAGTCTTCAGTAAACATGAATAATCTATCAGGCCTTATAGCATCTGGTGGCTTAGAGTGAGGTGCAGTGGAAATGGATGCAAAGGCATCAAGGAAAGCTTCCAGAAGAGGTGGCACAGATGCAGGAGGTGGGATGCCCACTTCTAAAAGACTAAATTATCTCTGTTGGAAATCAGAAATGTGTTTTATTCCCATTCAATATGTTTCATCGTATTAATAGTTTCTTCATATTGAATCCTCATCATTAGAGGCCACATGGCCTAATGAATGGATCTGGGCTGAATAGGACAAGCAATACTCATTTCAGTCTGATTCATCTTCTTTCATCTTCAGAAGAATTTTGTAATGTTCTCTTTTGAAGGGTGGGAAGAGAGGCTAAAATCAGATTAGGCACTCTGACGAATGGAGGCCTGACTACCATAATGGCTTTAAATAGTCCCTGAGAGAACTCCATCCACTACTTTCCTTTGGATATCTGGGGGAAGTAACATTTTCAGTTTTCCATTTCTTTTTCCAGAGTATGATGTTCACTTTGATTAAATGCCAATCCCCTGACTCCCTGATGAACCTCAATGATTGATCCTGGGATTTGCTTTTTAATTAATATCTGCATTATGCCTTTAGGTCCTTTTAAAATAATTTTGAAGAGTTCCCCCTTATCATCATCAATAAATTCATTTGGTTCGTACATGCAACCTCAGGATGCCATTATGGCCTCCGGCTGGGTTGAGGCAGTGGGAGGCTAAACAGGTTTCAGGTGTACTCTGGGTTCTAAGGCCTAAACAGGTACATTGTAGTCTGACTGAGCTGCAGTATTTTGAGGCCTAAGCTTCTTAATTTTTTCCTTATCAATTGACAGGACATCAGAGGTAGAGGGGTCTGTCACTTTAACTTGAGTGAGACACTTTATATGATGAATTTTCAAATAGGAAATCAGTGACAATATCTGAGTTCTTAAGGACTTTGTAGCAAAACACTGACAGACTATACAACTTTTGTAATCATGCTCTGTCCCTAACTAAAAATGTCACTGGGAGTGGGGATCCTTGTAGGGAACGTGTGTACTACAATCACTCATTCTTATTCTAGCTGACATCTATCAAAGCAGCAAACAGCAATACAACTGAAAAAAGAAAGGAAGGTTCCCTAATGGGGGCACCTACCTGAACCAGTGAAGGCCAATGATACCAAGAACCACATTCAAAAAGACCAATGGGTGTGAGACTTCTGTTCACACTGGTGGCAAGATAGTCTGAGGATTTGTACTCATACATCCACTTATGAACCCTTACGCCCACAGGTTTAGGTCATACTTCAGATATATTCTTCTATGGAAGGTTTTAGCTTAGGTTTCTCATCTGGATGTCTTTGTTATTTGGTGAGATAACTGAATAGTTTGGAATGCTGCAGAAGTGATCTAAGGAAGCACATCATTATGTATATTAGAAACATAAGTAATGCTGGATTTACCCAAGGAGACTATATAACATTTTTGGCTTTGAGAGTCAGAGCATAATTAATAAACCAAGCATTTGCTTGGTCTAGCCCTTCCTGGAGAATTTAGTAGTAGAATGGAAAATTATTTCTTTGCCCATTTCATAATCATCAGCAAATGTGGTTAGCCGTAGAATGCTGAGCTCAGCATTCTTGCCAGAAAAGTATATACAAAAGACGGGGGGGGGGGCAAAGACAAATCCCTAAGGAGTATTGCTGGTTATGCTTTTTTTGTCTACAGCAAACACTCCTTGACCTTAATGGTATGGGTTCTGCCAGATGTTGACTTGGGAGAGTTAGTCAATAACCCAGCTTAGGATAAACTGACAAAGGCCTTGTCAACATCAAGGAAGGCAACACGGGCTGTATGTACCAAATGAATGGCCTCAGTAACATTTTAAAAACCCAGTGAGGCTAACCAGGTATGACCTGCCTTTTTTCAAAGCCACAATGGTGTGTATCCAGGGATATAAGGTCATTTATGTAATTATTTATTATTTCAATTATAATATACTCCATAGCTTAAATAATGCTATTGATACTAATAGATCTATAATTGTCACAGTCAGTAGTGGGGCTACCTTTATGGAAGGATACCACAACAACTTTTATCTATAAAGTAGGGATGTAACTAATGCAGAGATTTGAATTGATGAACTAATGGTGGGGGGGGACTGCAAGATGGGACTTAACACCGCTCAGCAGAAATTAAGGTATGTTATTAGTAGCATGGA
>NC_056743.1:1636727577-1636782577 GCF_019279795.1 Protopterus annectens | reverse complement strand
GTATTTACAAGGAGGTCTATTGTTGGCATAGAACTGACTTTCTATACAATTGTTTCCTGATAATAATTTGCTACAGTCATTACTTTCCAGTATTTCAGTTACTTTTTGCCATGCTATATATAATGATGTAGTTCTTTCAGTTCTTCCTTTAATAGTGTTCATTTCCAATTGCGAAACTGCTGACACCATATTCATGAATTGCTTAAAAGTTGGAGAAGCTTTGGATTTCCAGTTTGATGTAATGTTCTTCCTTGCAATGGCTAGGAGAGTCCACAAGATTACATATTTTGTTCTTGGTACACAGTCAGGTAAAGGTGCATTAAACAAAATAATAGATTTGGAAATCTGGAATTTGTCATTGAATACCATTTGCAGAAAATAATTTATTTTATCCCAATATGGTTTAATCAAATGGCATTGGTAGAACATATGTTGTCAGTCTGCTTTTATTGATAAATCACATCTCCAGCAGCCAATATTTTTCTTAAACATAAGTTCCATTTTATGAGGGGCTATGTAAGATCTGTGTATGAATTGCCATGTAAAGAGTCTCCAGTGTAATGAAAGTGATGTCTGCTTTGTAGAGAGAATAATTATTTTTTTGTCTCTGTCATTTGGCACATGTCCATTAATTGATCTATAATAATTCCATATTTTGTCATTATTATAAGTTTTATTTATTTGTTTGTTTTATAAATAGATGATAAGTATCCCTTTCCGGTAATGGGTTGATTCATTAGTAATATTATATGTTCTATAAGATTAGAAACATTCTGTCTTATTGATGGTTGCATTGTTTCTTGTTTGCTTAATATATACTGTCTTAATTATTGTACATGTAGCCATGAACTATTTTCCATATTTAATTTCGGTTTAATTTGGTCTATTGTCAGAAGTTTTCCAGAGTTTACCAATTGATGCCAATCTATTAATTCCTTTTCTATAAGCACGTTGACTATTTCTATATCAAATGTTATTATATTACCTTGTGTGTACGCTACTGGATATAATAAAAATTATCATGCTTTAATATCTGGATTGCTATTAATAAGATTTTGGAAAATTTTTAATGTATAAGTAATGTATTTGGAACTTATATTTTTATACTTATGTATCATCATATATTCCTTCATCAGCCATAGAAAATTGTTTGGTATGAAATCGGTATACTTATTTGCTACTACAAATCATGATTTTAACCAGATTCTCTCATGAACTAGCTTCCATTTTGATGTATATTTTGTATTTAGCCATAATGATATTGGTTTAATAACAGATGAATGCAAGTATACTTCTATGTCTGGTAAACTTATGCCAGCCATATCCCAATCATCTAGATGATATTTCATAGCTATCCTTGGTTTTTTTGGATACCATAGGAATCTTACCATAAAATAATTTAATTGTTTTAGGTGCGATTTAGCTAGTGGCAAAGAACAAGCTTGTATAACATAAAGAATATTTGGAAATATGATCATTTTAATTATATAGAGCCTTTCTTCTATTGAAAAGAACTTATTCCATCTTTGTATTAGATTTTTAATATTATTTAAGGTCTCTTTATAATTTGTTTCAATTGTAGTATATAGGTTGTTAGTTATTATAATTCCCAAGTATTTAATTGTATTATCGGTGGGGATATATTTATGGTATTTTTTTATTTAGATATTTTTTATTAGTATTTATAAGCAATACAATTGTTTTGTTCTCATTAAATGTAAGACTCAAAAAGTTTTGAAAGTTTTGAATTGAGTCCCATTAATGCTTTTAAAGAGCTATTATTATTCTTTCAGGTAATTAAAATATCATCGGCAAAAAGTTGAATTTTAAGCTCTAGGCTGTTGTCTAATTGTATTCCTTCAATATTTTTATCCATACGTATATTATTTGCTAAGGGTTCAATGACTAGCGCAAACAATAACGGAGAAAGAGGGCAGCCTTGTTTTGTGCCCTTTGTTATTTTAATAGATTTAGACAGACAAGATCCAAGTTTTATGTAAGCCAATTATTTTTCATATAATGATTTTATTAACAAGGTGAAGTTGTTTGAGAAGCCATATTCTTCTAAAACTAACCATAAATAATCCCAGTTCACTGAATCAAATGCGCTATTTATGTCTAAACTAATAACATTCATTTTGTTTTTTGTGACATTTATATAATCAATTAAGGAAAGAATTCTTTTGATGTTGTCATAAGTGTTCCTGACTTTTATAAAACCTGTTTGATCCTCCTCTATCAAAAATGGTAGTAATTATTTTATTCGAGCAGGATGTATTGCCATAAAAATTTTATAATCTATATTAAGAAGTGAAATGGGTCTGTATAGGTTTATACTAGGTTATCTGCCCCAGGGCATTTATAAGCCTAGCCAGAGCATGTTTGGCTTTTGCCACCCATTTTAAATTAATTTTGCTATGCCCTTTTTCGAGGTTAGTATACTGTGCCTCTGTCTAACAGTGACACAGAAGTGATACCCGGGGTAAACCTACGACCTCCCATCCACTCATCAAGATTCCTCTTGAAGAGAGTCAATGAGGGACTCTGCCTAACCTGGACTGGGATTTTATTCCAGAGTGAAGGGACCCTCTGGGTTATGAATTTGTCCCTCCAGCAAGTCCTATTTATTTTGGTGCTGAGGTTCAAACTCTCGAGCGCATAGCTCAATCGGATTTGGATTTTCTGAGGTGCAGCATGTCCATTAATTCTGGGTTGGACATGGCTTTATACGTCAGGCACAGATTGCCTCTGAGCAGGCAGTATGCCACTGAGTAGAGCTGGAGTTTCTTTAATCGGGCAGCATATGGCATCTGTTTGAGCCCTTTGATCCTCTTGGTGAGGTACTTTTGGGGTCTTTCCAGTTGCTGCAGGTGTCTGGTAAGGTACATCCAAAAAGGGGCACTGTACTTAATTATGGGCCTGATGAGGGATGAGTAAAGAGGCACAATGATCTCCCCTGCTCTAGATGTGAATCCCTTCATGATTAGGTGGGCTATATAAAATGTTCTTCTAGCCACTTTGACCACGTGGTTGTCAAATGAGAGATTGCTATCAAGTTGGGTCCCCAAGTCCCTAATTACTTCTTCTGTACTTAATGGATTACCACCTATGTGGTAATTTGTGGGCACTTTGTTTTTGCCAAAGGGGATGACTATACACATTTTGGCGTTTAGCTTGAGGCCATGGCTCTGGCACCAGTTGTCTGTTTCTATGAGACCCTTTTGGAGGATGCTTGTGTCGGCTGGAGAGTCAATTATGGTGCCCAGTTTGCATTCATCTGCAAACTTGGTCAGCTACAGTCCTTCTGTGTTGGCCTGTACCTCCGAGAAATATATACCGAACAAGAGAGGTCCCAGGACTGAGCCTTGTGGGACGCCACTTGTAACTGATTTGGAGTCTGACATGGCTCCAGCAATTCTAACCATGTGGGTTCTGTCCTTGAGCCAGTTTGCAACCCATCTAGTGACATAGGGGTTTATATTTAAGCTGGTGAGCTTATCTATAATGCCCGAGTGGGGTATTGTATCAAAGGCTTTTGCGAGGTCCAGGTAGGCTGTGTGGACCACCTTCCTCTCGTCAATGGCCTTGGTGACTGTTTCAAAGAAATCGACCAGGTTTAAGAGGCAGGATCTGCCCTTAAAGCCAAACTGGGTAGGATCCAGTGTCTGTAGGTCCCCAATATCTTTATTTATGAGGTCCATGATGATCCTTTCCATAGCTTTGCAGACCAAGCTAGTCAGGCTTATGGGGCGATAGTTTCCAGGATCCGTTGAGGCACCACCTTTGTGGAGAGGGACCACTGTTGCTGTACACCACTCTTTGGGTACATATCCTGTAGTAAGGCTCAGATTGAACAGTAGTTTTATGTTTGGGTTTAGCTCTTCTTGGAGTTCATGTGCGACGCAGCCCGGGACACCATCTGGTCCCATTGATGCTGTGTTTTTTGCTTTGGAGAGGGCAGTTATTACCTGAGCATCTGAGATGTCAGGGGGGGCAGCACTCTGCTGGGATAGATATTTGCCCTTTTGGTGGGAGGGGAATTTGCACTGAACCTGTCAGCTAGGATGTTGGCAATGTCTGTGGGTTCGATGTATTTTTTGTCATTTTGGACTAATTCTGAGCATACCTGGGAATTCCTACCCAGGATCCTAACATAACTAAAGAAAGCCTTGTGATTATCCTTAGTGTCCTGTGCAATTTTTCTTTCAAAGCTGGCCTTAGACGATTTTATGAGTGCCGTAGTTTTTGCTAATACTGATCAGAGATGCCTTCCCTTTTGGGATTTTGCTCTATCATGTAGTAGCTTCCTCCTTCTATTGTATAGTTTGTTTATGGCTGGGGTCCACCAAACAGTCTGCCTTTGGAGGATTGGGTCTTGGTTTTATTTGGGATTGCATGATCCATGCATTCCTGAAGGTGTTCATAGAATGCATTTATAAAGGATTCTGCGGTCTGGGCCATATTTTCCACAGGCTCGGGGGCTTTGAAGGATTCCACCTTGGTTTTGAGGAGTGTGAAATTTGCTTTAGAGAAGTTTTTCACTGTGGTTTTCTGGGCAGGGGGTGGGGTCAGGATGTGAATATCCAGTGAGATTAGTTTATGGTCTGATCTTACCAGTGAGGGATATACTTCTAGTCTGGAGCATAGAGTTCCCATGTTGGTGATGATCAGGTCCAGTATGTTTTCCCCTCTTGTGGGAGTGGTAACAAGTTGTTCCATAGCATTTGAGTTTATAAATTCAAGGAACCTTTGGGCTAGGGTAATGCTCCCAGTCTATGTTTGGGTAGTTGAAGTCACCCAATATAATGGTGTTTGGAGAGACCTTCATATTTTCCAGTGTTCTCAGGAAGGCTGATTGGGGTTCCTGGGTTTGGGAGGGTGGTCTGTAGCAGGCTATAAACTGGAAGGCAGTTTTACCCACTGTTAGTTGCACATGGATAGTCTCTGATGCTTCGTGCTGTGCCACCAACCTGGAGGTGTGGGTATCTTTGACGAATATTGATACTACCCCCTCCTTTTGTGGTTTGGTCAAAAAGTTTTGAAAGTTTTGAATTGAGTCCCATTAATGCTTTTAAAGAGCTATTATTATTCTTTCAGGTAATTAAAATATCATCGGCAAAAAGTTGAATTTTAAGCTCTAGGCTGTTGTCTAATTGTATTCCTTCAATATTTTTATCCATACGTATATTATTTGCTAAGGGTTCAATGACTAGCGCAAACAATAACGGAGAAAGAGGGCAGCCTTGTTTTGTGCCCTTTGTTATTTTAATAGATTTAGACAGACAAGATCCAAGTTTTATGTAAGCCAATTATTTTTCATATAATGATTTTATTAACAAGGTGAAGTTGTTTGAGAAGCCATATTCTTCTAAAACAAACCATAAATAATCCCAGTTCACTGAATCAAATGCGCTATTTATGTCTAAACTAATAACATTCATTTTGTTTTTTGTGACATTTATATAATCAATTAAGGAAAGAATTCTTTTGATGTTGTCATAAGTGTTCCTGTCTTTTATAAAACCTGTTTGATCCTCCTCTATCAAAAATGGTAGTAATTATTTTATTCGAGCAGGATGTATTGCCATAAAAATTTTATAATCTATATTAAGAAGTGAAATGGGTCTGTATAGGTTTATACTAGGTTATCTGCCCCAGGGCATTTATAAGCCTAGCCAGAGCATGTTTGGCTTTTGCCACCCATTTTAAATTAATTTTGCTATGCCCTTTTTCGAGGTTAGTATACTGTGCCTCTGTCTAACAGTGACACAGAAGTGATACCCGGGGTAAACCTACGACCTCCCATCCACTCATCAAGATTCCTCTTGAAGAGAGTCAATGAGGGACTCTGCCTAACCTGGACTGGGATTTTATTCCAGAGTGAAGGGACCCTCTGGGTTATGAATTTGTCCCTCCAGCAAGTCCTATTTATTTTGGTGCTGAGGTTCAAACTCTCGAGCGCGTAGCTCAATCGGATTTGGATTTTCTGAGGTGCAGCATGTCCATTAATTCTGGGTTGGACATGGCTTTATACGTCAGGCACAGATCGCCTCTGAGCAGGCAGTATGCCACTGAGTAGAGCTGGAGTTTCTTTAATCGGGCAGCATATGGCATCTGTTTGAGCCCTTTGATCCTCTTGGTGAGGTACTTTTGGGGTCTTTCCAGTTGCTGCAGGTGTCTGGTAAGGTACATCCAAAAAGGGGCACTGTACTTAATTATGGGCCTGATGAGGGATGAGTAAAGAGGCACAATGATCTCCCCTGATCAAGATGTGAATCCCTTCATGATTAGGGGGGCTATATAAAATGTTCTTCTAGCCACTTTGATCACGTGGTTGTCAAATGAGAGATTGCTATCAAGTTGGGTCCCCAAGTCCCTAATTACTTCTTCTGTACTTAATGGATTACCACCTATGTGGTAATTTGTGGGCACTTTGTTTTTGCCAAAGGGGATGACTATACACTTTTTGGCGTTTAGCTTGAGGCCATGGCTCTGGCACCAGTTGTCTGTTTCTATGAGACCCTTTTGGAGGATGCTTGTGTCGGCTGGAGAGTCAATTATGGTGCCCAGTTTGCAGTCATCTGCAAACTTGGTCAGCTACAGTCCTTCTGTGTTGGCCTGTACCTCCAAGAAATATATACCGAACAAGAGAGGTCCCAGGACTGAGCCTTGTGGGACGCCACTTGTAACTGATTTGGAGTCTGACATGGCTCCAGCAATTCTAACCATGTGGGTTCTGTCCTTGAGCCAGTTTGCAACCCATCTAGTGACATAGGGGTTTATATTTAAGCTGGTGAGCTTATCTATAATGCCCGAGTGGGGTATTGTATCAAAGGCTTTTGCGAGGTCCAGGTAGGCTGTGTGGACCACCTTCCTCTCGTCATTGGCCTTGGTGACTGTTTCAAAGAAATCAACCAGGTTTAAGAGGCAGGATCTGCCCTTAAAGCCAAACTGGGTAGGATCCAGTGTCTGTAGGTCCCCAATATCTTTATTTATGAGGTCCATGATGATCCTTTCCATAGCTTTGCAGACCAAGCTAGTCAGGCTTATGGAGCGATAGTTTCCTGGATCCGTTGAGGCACCACCTTTGTGGAGAGGGACCACTGTTGCTGTACACCACTCTTTGGGTACATATCCTGTAGTAAGGCTCAGATTGAACAGTAGTTTTATGTTTGGGTTTAGCTCTTCTTGGAGTTCATGTGTGACGCAGCCCGGGACACCATCTGGTCCCATTGATGCTGTGTTTTTTGCTTTGGAGAGGGCAGCTATTACCTGAGCATCTGAGATGTCAGGGGGGGCAGCACTCTGCTGGGATAGATATTTGCCCTTTTGGTGGGGAGGGGGGGGGAATTTGCACTGAACCTGTCAGCTAGGATGTTGGCAATGTCTGTGGGTTCGATGTATTTTTTTGTCATTTTGGACTAATTCTGAGCATACCTGGGAATTCCCACCCAGGATCCTAACATAACTAAAGAAAGCCTTGTGATTATCCTTAGTGTCCTGTGCAATTTTTCTCTCAAAGCTGGCCTTAGATGATTTTATGAGTGCCCGTAGTTTTTTGCTAATACTGATCAGAGATGCCTTCCCTTTTTGGGATTTTGCTCTATCATGTAGTAGCTTCCTCCTTCTATTGTATAGTTTGTTTATGGCTGGGGTCCACCAAACAGTACGTCTGCCTTTGGAGGATTGGGTCTTGGTTTTATTTGGGATTGCATGATCCATGCATTCCTGAAGGTGTTCATAGAATGCGTTTATAAAGGATTCTGCAGTCTGGGCCATATTTTCCACAGGCTCGGGGGCTTTGAAGGATTCCACCTTGGTTTTGAGGAGTGTGAAATTTGCTTTAGAGAAGTTTTTCACTGTGGTTTTCTGGGCAGGGGGTGGGGTCAGGATGTGAATATCCAGTGAGATTAGTTTATGGTCTGATCTTACCAGTGAGGGATATACTTCTAGTCTGGAGCATAGAGTTCCCATGTTGGTGATGATCAGGTCCAGTATGTTTTCCTCTTGTGGGAGTGGTAACAAGTTGTTCCATAGCATTTGAGTTTATAAATTCAAGGAACCTTTGGGCTAGGGTAATGCTCCCAGTCTATGTTTGGGTAGTTGAAGTCACCCAATATAATGGTGTTTGTAGAGACCTTCATATTTTCCAGTGTTCTCAGGAAGGCTGATTGGGGTTCCTGGGTTTGGGAGGGTGGTCTGTAGCAGGCTATAAACTGGAAGGCAGTTTTACCCACTGTTAGTTGCACATGGATAGTCTCTGATGCTTCGTGCTGTGCCACCAACCTGGAGGTGTGGGTATCTTTGACGAATATTGATACTACCACCTCCTTTTGTGGTTTGGTCCAAGTTTTGGGGCCGAAAAGCATGGTATGAGGTATAACCTGGTAGTGCTGGGGTGCTCTCGGGAGCCTTGAACCAGGTTTCTGTTACTGCACAGATATCAATGTTCTCCATGCTAAGGAGAGTTTTGAGTGCATGCATCTTGACGTTTAGACTTCTGGCGTTGAGTAGCATTACTCTTAGTTTCTTATCCCTTGTGATACCTATGGAGGTGGGTTTGTCTTTTGAGCCTTGCCTAAAAAAGGCACTATGGGGGAAGCAAGAGCCTTTGCCAATATCCAAAAGCCCAGGGGTGACAGGTGCAAGCCGTCCCTAGCGAAGCATCGTGGCTTGTCGAGCATGTCATCCTAGGCTGACAGGCATTGGATCCCCTTTGAATGACACCAATACTTGAGCTAATTGTTGAAATCGATCATCTTATCTTCATAATGTGGCATCATTCTTGGTGAGGGTAAGATGCTACTCAAGGTCAGGGTCATACCGGCCCTGAACATTCACTGGGATCTTTACTTTGTTTCAGAATTGTTGATATTAATGTGTACTTCCAAGAAGGAGGGATGTCTTTACCATTTTTAACTGATGTAAATACATTCAATAACAACAGCAAAGCCTAATTAGATAGTAATTTAAAACTTTCTGGGGCGATATTATCTATACATGGAGCTTTGTTTAATTTTAGCTTATTTACTTCAGCTTTAAGTTCTGTCATTGTTATTTGCTTATCTATTAGTTGTACCTGCTCCTCTAATAACCTAACTTTAACATTGTTTTTAAGAAAAGCTTTCAATTCTGAATGTGTTTCTATTTTCTCATTTTGATTATTAAGTTTATGAAAGAATAGCCTAAAAGCTTCTAGTATTCCTTCTAAATCAGACACTTTCTTTTTGGTTTCTATATTATGTATTTCCTTGATTTGAATTGTTTTAATCATCTTTTTAGTCCTATTTGCTATTCTTCATTGGTTTTTAGGGTTCATTGAATAGTAACATAGTTTAATTTTTTCTAAGTTGATCATTGTTTTGTGGTGTAGCGTCTCTGAGTATTTTTTATTAATATCTTCCAGTTCTTTTATTAAGTTGGTGTTTCCATTTTGAATATCAAGCTTTAAATTATCCACTTTTGACTAATTCCATTAATTCCTTATTCCACTGTTTTTGTTTATTTTTATACCATCCCACCGCTCTTCCATATAGGTATGCTTTCAGTGCATCCCATATATATATTTCAGACACATCTTTCATAAGATTCATATCTAAGAATGCTTGTGTCTCTTTAATATAAAATTCCTTAACATCTTTGAGATTTGTTATCTGAGATGGTATTCTTGTTACTGATATCCTTCTCTTGAAACACAAGTCTATCTCAAACGTTATGATGTTATGGTCCGAAAATGGACATGAAATTGCCTTGACTTTATTTAATTTAGTGGTTAAATCTTTTGTTATGTACACTCTATCTATTCTAGAGTATGTATTATGTCTATGGGAAAAATGTGTAAAGAATAGTGAATCTGGGATAGCATACTCATTTATGTCAACTATATTAAAAGTTTCAACAAACTCAGATAACAACATTCTTAAAGGTGATCTCTTACCTGTAGTTTTAGTATTTGTGTCAGTTTCTTTTATAATGCAATTGAAATCTCCAGCTACGATTAAATTGCCTTTGGCATATTGTACAATGTCTTCTTTTTTTTTTTCAATAATATTTCTTTATTGTTTATTTTTAATATACATCATTTTTCAAGCATAAACACAGGTGATATACAACTGGTACAAAAACAATCAGTTAAAACATATTTACACTATTTACATGAATGCTTTCATAATTTAATAGTATGGAAAAAGATAAGAGTTGTTTTCTCCAGGGTTAGTACCATCAGGTTAGTATACTACTATATGATGTTATGATTTTTATTGTGTATGTTGTAAATGTCTTCCAAAGTCAATGTTTTATGCAAGTATAATATTGAAAATTTGTTCCCAACATTTAAAAATATTGGGATTTTTGTGTTGTTTGTTTATTATGTATTTGTGGGCTAATATATGATCTGAAGTAGTTAACTTCATTTGTGCAGCAACCTTTGGGAATCGGATCCAACCTCGAATCTGAGCCGGCAGTTTTCAACAGCTTTAGATCTGAGCTCCAATCTCCTCTCCCTACCCATAATCCCCTGCCAACCCTGACCGACCTCAGATCTAGTTTGCCGCGGTTTAGTTCAGCAGCTTGATCCAGAGTTTCCAGGCGTTCTCGTTCTCTTTGTGAGAAAAATTTTACTTTTATAACATTTGTCTTTAACCTTTGGTGTGAGAGTGTGTTTAGCTCCCCCTTTCTGTCTAAAAGCTCTCTTAGTTTAAATTATTTTATTTCTATTTAACCTCTCCCTTCCTCGTGGTTCCGTCAGGGTTGTGTGTGTGTGCTTGGGGCCTATTGTGTGTGAGTTACTTTCTTTAGGTATGTCTGAGGCCCCAAAGATAATGTTTTCTAAGTGCACCGAGTGTGGCCATAAGCTTTCCCCAGCGGATGGCCACACTCGGTGTGTCTTGTGCCTTGGGGTTGAACACCTGTCCTCTGGTTGTACCATTTGTGCAGTGTTCAACCCCAGGGCACTCAAGGACCGGAGGTTCAAGCTGATTCTGGCGGGTCATCTGCCCCAGAACTTGGCTTCTACCTCCAGTCCTCCCATGGCTCCCACTGCGGCGGCTGCCACTACTGCGTGTGTCCCTCCCCTGGCCATGACTCAACCTCCCGCCTTAGGCCCACAGGAGAGGGAGGCGAGGAAAGAAAGGAGGAGGGAGAAGCACCACAAGTCGCGGGCCGAGGCCTCCACTTCGGCCCCCACGGCTAAGCAGTCTTCTCCCTTCAGGTCTTCACGGTCTCCTCCTTCTCGGATTCGGTCCTTGTGCTTCTCACTGGGTCCTGAGGAGGAGGAGACCTGATCTCCTTTGAGGTCATCGAGGCGACACACCCTGCCCGCCTCGGTGGCCTCGTCGTGATCCACTAGAAGTCTCACAGATGCAGATTTGGACCGGATGATGAGAAGATTCCTCCAGGCCTGCAGATGGGTGTGCTCCTGCCTCCCCCCCTCTGAGAGGGAGCTTGACCCCCTTCTTTGCCCCAATAGCTCCTTCTCTATCCCGTTTCCTGGGTTCGGAGTCTTTGGAGCCGGGTAGCCTTGGAGCCGGGGGTGTGTCGGCGCCAATAGTCTCGGGTACATCGGCGCCGACACTTGCCTCGAGTCTGTCGGGTCCATTTTCTTTGGATCTGTACTCTCGGAGCCGAGGGCTGAGCTTCGGATCCGGTGGTATTGGTATGCCTTTGGCTCCATCTGGGTCAGAGCATACTGGTCTGTCGGATCCAATCGCTTCGGTGCCAGCCCCAATCCATCAGTCGGATCCGAGGGAGAGTCTGCTTTTGGATCCCAGAGAGAGCGGCTCTCCCTCAGCATTCGACGTGGTGGAGAGGGTCCTGTCGAGGGATTACAGGCCCCCGACCCTTGCCACGGATCCACCCTGCACTCCTTCTCAGTTGGGCCCAACTTCCATCACCCGGCCCCAGGGACAGCCTGCTTTGACGTCCCAGGTAGTTCCATTGGAACAAGACGTTGCTGGTGAGACCTCCTCGGACAGCTCCCCCGAGGAGGTTCCTCATAAGCTAAGGTGCAAGAGGAGGCACCTGGACTCCCCCGAGTCCTTGACTGAGGACACAGATTTGGAGGAAGGGGAAGGCTCCCCAAGATCACCCCTCAAAGATGTCTCATTTGGTGACATCATGGAGATGCTCAGAATAAAGGGGGGGGTGGTATGCCCCAAAGCCTACCTCGGACAAATCCGTGTTCCTGGTGGCCTTTGAAGCAGGCCCATCTACCTCTTGGGTGTCCCCTCCTACCGACCCTCTGGTAGACTTGATCACTACCAGGGCATGGAAGGAGCCGGACACTATGGAGCCAGTCCCCAAGTGCCCGGCCAAGATCCTTAGCACACCCTCTGACAAGTCCTACTGGAGTAAGGGTCCCCCTGTAGATGCCATGTTGGTGGCGGCGGCCACCAAGAGGGAACTTGCTCAGGAGAGTCTCTCGGTTCATCCCTCAAGCAAGGAGTCTTAGTCGATGGACCACCTAGGGAAGCAGGTGTTTAGTTCGGCTACCTTCTCTGTGTGGTCGCTGAACTACATGGCACATGTGCTCTGACTGCAGCGGGACCTTATCAAAGAGTATGCTGCATCACCCCCCGAGTCCATGTCGGCGGAGGACAAACAATTGCACTCCACCCAGATGGCCACTCTATGATCCATATCTAACACCTCTATGCGGCTTCTGTCTCATGCCACAGAAGGAGCCGCTAGAGCCGGCGGAGCAGGCCTCGTTATGAGACATCAGGCCTGGCTCTGGCACTGTGATTTCGCGGAACCCTTTAAGGCATCGTTCGCTAATGCCCCTTTTGATGGTTCTGCCCTCTTCGGCAAAACCATGCGAGATACCTTGGTCCAGAGCGAAAAGGACGTGAAGACCTTGTCTGCCGTCGAAGCCCGCTTCTCTGCTCCCCAGAGGTCCTTTTCTAAGAACCAAAAGGGACAGAAGAAGATGTGGTTCCGAAAGTCGCAACAGTCCCATACCACTCCGGACTCCCAGCCCTGCCGCGGCAGAGGAGGGCAGGGTGGACACCACCCTAGAGGCAGAGGGGGCCCGTGGAACTTTGGATCCAGAGAACCCGTCTCAGACCAACCCACACAACAGCCCTGAGGGGTTGCCTGACTGCCCCACTCTGGAGGCAGTTGGGAGTGTTTCTCGAAGCACCCAGCAGCTTGGGAGTTCATCACAGCAGACTGCTGGGTGCTTCGCATCATATCCAGAGGATACCAAAATCTCTTTTCTCATTACCCACGCAGCCCCAGATACCTCCCCGATGTCCCACCCGATCAGAGGGAGGCCGCAGCAATGGAAATCAAACACTTGCTGGAAAAAAGAGCCATCCAACACATCCCCCCAGACCAGTGCGGGTCTGGGTTTTACTCCAGGTTCTTCTTGGTGCCAAAAAAGATGGGGGACTTAAGATCGATCCTTGACCTCTCTTCCCTGAACCTGTCAGTAACCAAAGAGAAGTTCCGCAAGGTCACTCTTCAATCCATCCTCCCCCTTTTGTGGAAGAATGATTGGATGTGCTCTATATACGTCAAGGATGTGTACTACCACATTCTGATGGACAGGCGATCCAGGAAGTTCCTCCTCTTCCAGCTGGGAGACAGTCATTTCCAATTCAGGGTCCTCCCCTTTGGTCTCACCACAGCCCCCAGGGTGTTTACCAAAGTGTTAGCAGTGATAGCGGCCCACCTGAGGCTCCAGGGAATTCAGGTCTTCCTGTACCTGGACGACTGGCACCTGACCGCCCTGACAAGGCATCTACTCTGTGCAGCCAGAAACTACTTTCTTCGTTTAGTTCCCCAGCTGGGGATCACTATCAACATAGAGAAGTCGTCTCTCACTCTGACTCAGACTATAGACTTCATAGGGGCCAGATTGGACACAAACAAGCTCCTAGCTTTCTTGACCACAGACCGACTACTATCCCTGAGACTACACGTGCAAGCCATTCTGCAATCGCCAGCTCCCCCGGCGGAATTGGTCCTGAGGGCTCTTGGCTCAATGGCGGCAGCGATCAACCTATTGTCAATGGCATGTTTGAACATGAGGGTCTTACAATGGACCCTCCAAGTCCAGTGGTCCTTTCTTCACTATCCTCTGAGCCATCGCGTTCCCCTCAGCAGGGTCTGCAAGAGGGCCCTCCTATGGTGGCTCCAATCTCCGGACCTCCAGCAAGGACGTCCCTTTTCTACGACCCCTCCACTAGCCACGGTGACCATGGATGCCTCCCGCCTTGGGTGGGGGGGCATTCTTCAGGCAGGACAGTCCAAGGCACGTGGGACCTCATGGAGACCTCACTGCATATCAATGTCCTAGAGATGAGGGCAGTGCTGTTAGCATTGCAAGCACTTCAGGACCTTCTTCCTGTAGGAACGATTGCGATTCAGATGGACAACATGTCGGTTGTCTGGTACAACAAACAGGGGGAACCAGGTCTTACCCACTCTGTCGCGAGGCCATGAGGGTGTGGGAATGGGCGATCTCCACCAACCGCTTTCTCATAGCAATGCACATTCCCGGATGGTCCAACATTCTAGCGGACAAACTAAATCGCACCATCCTGTTACCATATGAGTGGACTCTGAATCCCGAGATAGCCAATTGGATCTTCGCCAAATGGGGACAACCCTGTTGAGATCTCTTTGCCTCTCCCTCGAACACAAAATGTTACGACTACTTCACTCTCACTTCCCCCTCAGGGGAACCTCCGAGAGATGCTCTGGTGCATGCTTGGCCTCCCAGTCTTCTTTATGCTTACCCTCCTCTTCCTCTGATGCTGAAGTTTCTGCAGAAAGCCAGTTGGTTGGAGAGCAGGATTATCCTCATTGCCCTGTTTTGGCCTTGTCAAACCTGGTTCCCTTACCTTTGGTCTCATCTGGTGAATCCTCCTTGGGTTCTAGATCCCCATCTGGATCTAATATCCTACCCCCTAGATCTCCCAGTCCCGAACCTGGACAATCTCAAGCTCAAAGCTTGGCTGCTCCAGTTCCACTCATAGCTAGGACTCCCAGTATCTCTTCCCCAGTTAAAACCATTCTAGTAGCAGTGCACAAGCCTTCTACTAGAAAGATTTATAGCAGCAAATGGAAACGTTTCTCCATTTGGGCAGAACGCAAAAATTTGGATCCCTTTACAGCTTTTTTGCCTGCTGTATTAGACTTTCTGTCAGGACTGTTTCATCAGGGGGCTAGTTCCTCCACAGTCAAGGTCCAGCTAGCAGCTATCTCTCATTACCAAGTTGGAAACGAATTGGGCCCTTTGATCACCACGAAATTGTGTAAGACCTTTTTGAAGGGCACCTTTCTGCTCAGACCCCCAGTGAAGGATGTAGTCCCTCCTTGGGATTTAACACTGGTGCTTCAGGCCTTGACAGCTCCCCCGTTTGAGTCTGCAGCTTCCATAGATTTTAAATTCTTGTCATGGAAAACAGCTTTTCTTGTTGCCATCACCTCGGCTCGAAAGGGCTCTGAATTACAAGCCCTCTGTGTAAAACCCCCATACTTGACCTTTCACAAGGATAGAGTTTACCTCAGGACCAATCCCTCCTTTCTTCCCAAGGTTGCCTCTGAGTCAAATATTAACCAGTCCATCAACTTGCCGGTCTTTTTTCCTAACTACCATAGCAAAGGGGAATACAAATTACACTCATTGGATGTGCATAGACAACTTCACTTCTACATCCACAGGACATCTGGTCATAGGAAATCCAACCAGTTGTTCATCTCCTTTGCCAAATTTAACTTGGGTAAATCTGTGTCTAAAGTCACACTCTCTAGATGGATTTCACAGTGTATCCTTTTAGCATACGAAAGTTCGGGCAGGCCTGCACCTCAGGGAGTCCATGCCCACTCTACTAGATCTATGTCTACCTCTGCGGCTTTTAGAGCTAGAGTTTCTTTGGATGATATTTGCTCGGCAGCCACTTGGGCTTCATCTCAAACTTTTATCAATCACTACAAATTGAACATTATCTCCAGAAGGAGGGCATCCTTTGGCTCTGCAGTGCTCCAGAACATCCTTCCATGAAGGCCGCCCAAGATTCAGGTAGCTGGGGACTCTGTCCCAAAGGTTGCTGCACAAATGAAGTTAACTACTTCAGATTAAGAAGTTATGTACTCACCATAACGTTCCATCTGAGTAGGTAAACTTCATTTGTCTGCAACCATCCCTCCCTCCTGCCCCCTCACTTGCAAATGTTCTCATACTCAGGTCCATGGGTTTTACCCACTTATCTTGGGATTAATCATTGTTAGCAGCTGCTGCTGTTGGGCAAACTTGATCTGAGGTCAGTCAGGGTTGGCAGGGGATTATGGGTAGGGGAGGAGCTTGGAGCTGGGATCTAAAGCTGTTGAAAACTGCCGGCTCGGATCCGAGGTCAGATCTGATTCCCAAAGGTTGCAGACAAATGAAGTTTACCTACTCAGATGGAATGTTATGGTGAGTGCATAACTTCTTATTTTGTCGCTAAGTTCCTAAAGCTATTCCATGATATTTTAGATGGGGTCAGCCAGTTGGTAGGTATGTAAAGTTTCATTAATAAGAAGATATTAATGAGAATGATTGTTTGGTTTTTAGATAGGTTAATTGGGGGAATATATAATATCGTAAATTCCCACGTGAACATTGATGATTGATATCCCATCTTTTGTAGCTGTACTTTCAGGGAGTTCCAAAGTTTGAATACACATTTACAGCTCCAGAACATATGTAAAAGGTCAGTAGTTTCATCTTTACAATGTGGGCAAAATTGGGAGTTTCTAGGGTTACATTTATGCAGTCTAAGGCGTGTGTAATAAGCATTATTATATATCATGAGATGGGTAAATTCTAGCTTTTGAAGAGATATGGATTTTATTGTTAGATTGATTGCTTGTATTATTTTATTGTTTTCTATTAATGGTATTTTTTCTTTCCAATAATTAGATAAGAGTATGCGTTCTTGAAATTTCAGGTCTTTGATCAGTTTGTATGAGCATGTTATAAATTTACTGTGTTGTAGAAGGGCTTGCTAATGTGAGTTGAATTTGATTGTCATCTTTATTTATGTTTATGTCTTGAAGGTAACAAACACAGTTCTTTAATCTGTCTTAAGATCAACAAGTATGTCTTGGGTAGGCCCAATTGGTTTCTTATTTCTTGCGTGGGGTACAATGTCTTCTAAGTGTTGTTTGGCCACTCTAACTCCTAGTCCTGGTATCCAATAAATATTCACTAATGTATATACCATTTCATTGATAGATATTGCCACTAGACAAAACATTCCTGAGTTGTCATGAAACGTGTTAATGATTTTAGGCATTAAAGTAGTGTTTTTCCCAAAATTGCTATTTTCCTTCACTTTTTGACTATAGGTGGAACTTACTAGTACTGTATCATTTTTATTGTTTATTTTATTTATGTCGTCCGGTGTAAGGTGTGTTTCCTGTAAAAATACTAGTTGTGCTTCATATAGCTTTAAGTATCTGTAAAGACTTCCCCTTTTACAGCTATTATTTAAACCATTTACATTAATAGATATACATTTTGCAATTGGATTTATATTAGCTTTGCTTTTATCCATATTCATATACTAGTAACAATGTGTAGATGTGTGTACATGAAGAGAATGACTTGTTCTTTCTTCTTCCAACAGTATTACAATAGATTATAAACACCCAATAAAAGTACATTACAAGATCATAACTGAAAATATAAGATAAACAACCACCAAACCCCTCCATGAGAAAAAACATCTCATCCTTGAATGATCTAACCATTTAAGCGATCCTTCTAGATCTGCATTTCAGCATCCTCCCCAGCCCTGCCACATGGTCATTTTATAATGAAAAGTATCTTATATATCTTTTAAGTATACATGTATTTGTATTTACAGATTACTTAAATACAGTCTTTATCTATTTTTAATATTTTATAAAACACTAAGGCAACACAACTATACCTAGAATTAATACTTAACTATTTGGCTTTGTTTAAATTGTAAAGGAAAATCTCTTATTTTAATATATCTTTTGTACAGCAATAACGGTTATGCATCTTAAAAGTTTATTTATTTTTATTTATTTATTTATCATTTGTTAACCAGGAAAGTCCGACTTGGAATGAAGCCAATTTTCAGCGGAGGCCCGGGGAGAAAGGCTCCAGATGCATGTCTTTGTAATGTGGGAGGAAACCGGAGCACCCGGAGGAAACCCACACGTACGCAGGGAGGACATGCAGACTCCACACAGAAGGCACCCCAGCTGAGAATCGAACCGGAGAACCTCTTGCCGTGAGGCGACAACTCTACCGCTGCACCACTGCGCCATCCGAGTAAAAGTAATATGCTTGCTGTTTATCTCACTTATAGTGTGAGTGGCATTCATAGGTATCAAACTTTTGTAATGGTCTATATATAAAAAAAATGTTAAGCATTATATGCATTAGTTAACTATACTACAACTTAATTAAATCATGAAGTGTCGTAACAATGAATATAATATTACACTTTTATTGTCATTTATCAGTAATCTTATAATTTTCATTTAATTCAAAAATCATATTTTAGTGACATGAATGTTACTAATTTGTTTTTGTCATTGTTATTATATAGTTTAAGACTATGTTTCCAGGCAGTTCCTATATATTATTAGTGCCACTGGCATATTTCACTGCTAGTGTACCACATATGTCATATGTCAAATAGCAACTCATAATCCTTATGATATTACAGGATTTATCTACAGTGTTATAACTGTAAGGTTGGAAAATATAACAAGCAAAGTAAACTTTAAACATGCTACAACACAGTTGTTTGGTACTTATTACTGTCAACCTTCTACATACACGGGAAGGGATAACCTTATATGACCACCGACCATTTTCCTTCTTTTTTCCTCTTCATCCTTCTTTTCTCCATTTTTTAATAAATATTTATTTCTATTGTGGCTTCTTTGAATTTAGTGAGGGTACTCAATATCATATTATAGATAATATAAAACATTCAAACCAAGAACATGCCTGATATAGAGACATATTCTCAACTCAAATGGTCCACACCATATATTTATAAAATTGCAGTCAGAAATATACTAATGAATAAGCAATAACCAGCAGCTTTGCAGCATGTGTGTGCCTCTAACAAGTACATACCTATAGGATATTAAAAAGAATAGATAGCAAACTCTTCATTCATAATTAACAAGTGTATATAGCCTGGTATTTACTTTCATAGATAGAAATTAGACCTGTTATTTATATGCATATCATGTACCAACAGCAATATATTAGTAAATGCCTATGCTATTCAATTCATATTTTAATTCTTGTCATATTTTAAAAAACATGAGGTATATAGATACTATAAAAGTGATTAATATGAGATATAGCTGACAATGGCTTTAGCGTTTGTGATGATATATAATACATATTCAGTATTATAAGTAAAAGTACATTGCATGTCTATTTGTAATCTAAGGTTCAAGGCTGATCAATTTAGACATACAAGACAATCTCTTTAGCCTTGGTCATATAATGGGAGTTACTGTCTCTCTACACAACCATTCATTTTCAGTGAGGATGTTCAATATTAGTATAACTTGCCTTTAATAAAAGCATACTTATAATTCAGCAGTTCTTTTTTATGTATATTTAACAATATCATAAGCAAGTCTATGAGATTTTTTCTTGCTCATTACTGCTTAATGACTGTGCTACTCAACCAATTTAATATTTGCAGAGCATCTTAATAATTAAACAGCAACTCCTTTTTACCTTTAAAATGCCTATTAACAAATAGCTACATTCATGAACCATAATTGACTTACTGTCCTTAAGGTTGAGTACACTAGCTGTAATATATTTACAAATATGTTATATAGCTCCAGTCAAGGACTTAAATATATAAAATTTTCATAAAATTAAGTTAAAATATAGTAATTTACTTGGGTGATGTTATCAGAAAAGATTGTAGTAAAGTCTGTATGTGTTAACTATTCATACAGTTTCTTCCAAGTGATATACTTCTTTTATGCCTTTTGTGCTGTTTATGTGTACAATTCAAAATGAATAACAAATGTTACAATATAATAAAACAGTATGCATGTGTTGATACCTTTTAAATTTGTTAGGTACTTCAGTGCACTTTTAATATTTGTTAAACTGCAAAAGCACTTTGCCATCTCAAAAATAGTGTGCTTGTCACTTTAAGTAGCTTAAGAGATTAAACCACACCCATACTGCCTTGTTTCAGTGCTGACATCACTCAGACTGTTTACTTTCATTTTGTACTGTTTGTACATTTGTATAGGATTTAACACACACTAATGGATTCTAACTGAAGAACCTCCACTCTAGGGATGGTAAAATAAGAGTTCACAGCTCGTGACCATGGCGGGAAGCCAAAAACAAAGTAAGTGAAGCTTTTAGAGCTTTTTAAACTGAACACGAGCTCGTTAAACTGCTATTAGTTTTCTTAACATTAAGGGCAGATATACAAGCCAAACAGTTGTTTGTTAGTCAAAAAGGCACTTTTAGCATCAAAGAATAGATAACTACTTTTCAAGGCACTTTTTGGCAGTTATTACTATCAGCTTTTATATATTATTATGTGAATTAAATGCAACAGTTTAGATATTTCATGCAGCTTAGTATAAATAATATAAAAAGAATCATGTTCATTTAAGCACACCACATTAATATGTCAGTGTAAATGCATCATTTTCTATACTATCAGTAAAAGGCAGGTAATTTATAAATTAATTATCTAAATATAATTTAGAGTTAGAGAAATCAAGACTGTAAGTATTTACACTATAATACAGAAATATATGTTACCTTGCTTTCTTTAGGGTTGTTTCCTTTAGTTATAAAATGTCCTGTTTATCCGGTATTTATATTGCTTCAAAGACTGACACATATGTAAAGCATGAATGCTTTTAAAGAAGAACTTCTTTACCTTACAGAGCAAATAGAAAACAATAATGTTTGTGCTTTTCATGTGTCTCTTAGTTTCTTCTTCTTCTTGTCAGCAGTGCTCCAATCATTTTTTTCTGCATGTCTCTTTACCCCAAAGGAGCTCCATTCCATTTCTTCCACTTTATCCAAGGTTTTATTAACTGAAAGATAGGAGACTACTGCTTGTAGAGAGTCAAAAGTTTTAGGACCTTCAGTAAAAAATATTTTTATTCTTATAGGGAATAGCAGGTGCACTTTAAATTGCCTTTTTTCGATTCCTTTATCAGAGGGAGACATTCTTTTCTTGCAGTTATAACTCCAGCAGAATAATCATTATCAAATCTGATTATGGTGTCTTTGTATTTAACTGGAGAAGTGGACCATGCTGTCTTTAAAATAAGTTCCTTGTCCTGTGATGAAAAAAAAAACTTTACTATTATTGATCTTGGGTGATTTTTTGATTTGATGGTTGATGAAGCAGCTCTTAAGGAACTATGGGCTCTTTCAATTCCATAAGAAAGAGCTTCAGGCAATATTAAAACTTCTGGTAACCAGGTAGTAAGGAAAGTCACCATGTTATCTCCCCTCTGTTTTCTCTGGTAGCCCATAGATGCAAAGGTTATTTCATCTGGACCTGTTCTCTAGATCCTCTATTTTATTTTGTAATGAAGCATTTTGTTTTGATAAAAAATGTAGCTGAAGATCTTGTTCTGAGAGTCTGCCCTCAGTATCATTTAGGGACCTCTCTATGTCAGCTATTTGAGACTTCTGTTGCATCATTAATTCTTGTAGTTGGTGTATTTGTTTTGTAGATCTCTCTTCAAAAGTGTCCAGTTTGATATTAATTTTGTCAAATTTCACTGATAAGTCTTGTATAGCATTTAATAAAGACTGTATCTCCTTTCTTATCGTCTGGTCCTGTGTGGTATTCTTAGAAAAGCTCATTTTAAGTAGATTCAGATACCTTCCTTCTTGTTTTTTGACAGGAAAAATAATAATTAAAGCCAATTTTTTGCAATGTAGACTTCTAGTGATATTAGTTGAAGTAATTCAGGAAAATAGGTTTGTCTACAATATCTATTTTTTAAAATTTCCTGTCAGAAATATCTTTTGAGTGCAGAGCTGAGAAATGATGCTGCCGACCAGTCTACATCCTAGTCACACCCCCACCCCCCAACCCCCAGATGGTCAAATTTGACTAAGAAGTGGTAACAAGTGGGGAGCACACCTCATAACCTGATAAAATTGGGAACAAAGGCCCAAAAATAGGGACAGATTTTAAATATTGTTCTTATAAACTTACAAAGTTGCTAGAATAACAGGATTTGTTTTAGAATGTATTTTTCTGAAGGATATGAAGTCTGAAACTGAAATGTACAGTATTATTTAGTAGCTTCAATCCTCAGGTCATCCCAGTGATTTGCCAGAAAATCACAAATTTTATGAGGAACAGACCAAAAATATGAGGCAAAAATCAGGACATTCTGCAAAAATGTGGACAGTTTAGAGGTATGGTGGGGAGCTACAGCTGAGGAAAACATTTGAGGAAAAGGGTAAGATTATCAAAATATCTGGTAGATGGGAACACTTTGATTATGTATGTTGCCATTTAAAAAGTCCAGAAACAGCTGGGGATTCTTGCTGTTGATAGCAAGTGTTTGCCAGTTTAAATCTGCATGGGTGAAATCACCCATAAGAAAGGAATTTACTTCACTAGTTATGTCTTTTAACTGGTTATGTTATTCATCATGCTTTAAAGGTGTAATAGATGCAGCTCTGTTATTGGTTATATTATGATAATTAATTTTACTGAGTGCAACTATAACATGAACCATTTCCAAGTCTGCATTACACAGAATTTGTCAAGATACAGTTAATAAATATATATAAGCATCTGCATTTGCCAGCTGATGTGAACACTTGATAGCCATTGCACCATGGAAAACCAGAAGTGACATCACTACTCTGGAACCAGGATTCTATTACTGCATAAATGCTGATGTCATCAGTGCTAAGGAAGACCTCAACTTTAGAAATGTTGCTGCGAATAATCAGATCATTCAACAGTGCTACTTTGATATTTCCTGAGTGAATAGCTAACTAGTGTAAGTCCAGGACAGCAGTTAATGCTATTGCCTCACAGTACCTGGTTTTCCTGTTTAGTTTTAGTCGGGAAAGCCTTTAATTTTGAGTCTGCACATCTTTTCATGCCTATTTGTCTTTTCTTCTGGGTGTTGCAGGATTTTTTCAACATCTGAGAGATGTGTAGCAGGTGAACTGGAGATCCTCTGAACTGCCTGAAAGTATATGTGGTATAGGACAGCATGAGTGTGCATATGTGTGGGACATCTGTAATTGACTGACATCCCACTCAGGAGTCCATTTTACTGCATTGTATCTTCTCTATGCTAAGCAGGTCATTAGCTCCCATGCAACCATGAAATGGATTTAACAAGTTATCAGAAAATGCATGAATGAACAAATAAATAATACATGCAGATGATTACATTTGTTGCAGATGTATGACATTACAAAATTATAAAGCTTTGTCCTCAAACAAGAGGTTTACCTTTACAACTACAGTAATGCCCTTACCTACACATCAGAAGTGGCTACATCAGTGAAATTATCCTTTCCAGACTTTTGCATGTGTAACTTCCTACTGTGTTGATACATACTGAAAAATTACTACATATTCCTGTTGCAGTGCACTCATCAGCATCTGCATTTCAAAGAAAAATAACACTGTATAACAAGAAAATGCAAAATCAAATTATTTCTCAGCAAGGCATCCTGTGCTACTATGTCAATGCTTTACACAGAAAGAAAAAGAAAAGCAAAACAAAATTGTTTCTATTAAGAAAAGGTGTTTGCATGTACATCAGAGAAATAGAACATCAGCTAGATTCAATAAAGCCTACACAGTCCATTTCCACTGTTTGAGAATTACAGCATGATGCCAACATGGTAGCACAGTGTTTTGGATTCAGTAAGTGGCTCATCATGGTGTGTAGAGCCACCCAAACCAGGTAAACAGAGTGGAATGCAAATTAGAGCATAAGCAGCTGAACTGAATACTAAATCAACCAATCCAAGATAGAGAGGCAATTCAGCAAGATATAAAGCAACTGTCTAGATTCCGTGCTGGTTTTCCCTGTGAATTCCAAAACTAAATGGAATGCAGGTACAGAAAGGAGTCTACACAGAAACAATGCTAGAGGCTACTGTTGCTTTACTTCATGAGTACGTGCAGCAGGCTGAAGTTTATGCTGCTGTTGGTCCTGCTGCTGCTAATAGACCAAGATCAAGAAGGAGAAGAGTTTTCAGACCCTGGATAACATCACAATCTACATGATGTGGAAATTATAAAGCACTACAGGGTGGACAGAGACACACTACAGGAACTCTGGAACCTCTGTCGTGCTCAACTCAGAGCCAGGGCAAATTGAGGGGAACCCATCCCATTGGAGACAAAGGTATGTGTAACACTTAGAATTTTAGCTACAGGTACCTTTCAGAGACCAACAGGGTATATGTTGAGGGTGTCACAGGCACCAACATTCAGGATCCTCCATAATTTCCTGAATGCTATGCTCTAATATGCTAGTGACCACATATACTTTCTCCATACTCCTGAGGATAGGACCAGAAATATGCAGGAGTTTTACCTGGTAGCACACTACCTGGATGTACTGGGTGCCAAAGATTGCACACATGTAGAAATTAAGGCTATACCTGGGGAACAGGGAAGGCTCTACATTAATACAAAGGGCTTCCACTCTATTAACTGCCAAGTCAAGTGTAATGCTAAGGCAATCATCTTGAGTGAGTGTGCTGGCAATCCAGGCAGTTACCATGACTTACATATCTGGCGCACCTCCCAAATGTATCAGATGTTCACTAGGAGGGATATTTCACAGGGTCATTTACTGAAAAATGTAGGTTATGCACTGGAACCATGGATGATGATGCCCATGTGAAATGCATGCACACCTGCTGAAGAACATCATAATCAGGCACCTGCTCAAACCAGAAATATCACACAATGTGTGTTTTGGCTGCTGAAGTCACACTTCTGGTGCCTTGATACATCCAAGCAGCCCTGAAACACAATCCATGGACATGTGCTGACATATTCACAGTATGTGCCATGCTACACAACATCATCCTCAGAAAATAGCTTCAGCAGGATCAACAAGGGGAAAGGAGCACACATCCCACCAACAATGTGAAGGTCACCACAGTGACATGCAGGTGAGGAGTCAGAGAGGGAAGCAGCAGCTGCTATGGATGTAGGCAGATGTAGGCATGTTCAATATGCCCTTGCATTGGCTAAGAGACAACGTATGGTACACTCACTCACAACACAATGGTCTAAACCTTCCTCCTACGCATATACATATAGTAACATTGATGCCAAGCAACTCTCACAACGTTAACCTATCTATGTATTGGCTGCGTAAATGTGGCAACTGCTGGATTTACAAGGTAAGTGCTGACCTGGAGTGTACTGTATAATTACATGAATGACTGGCATATCCTTCCGGGTCTGCATTGTATACTCAGAGGTACAGAATGTCGACAACCTTTTCATCTACACATATGTGTCGAACGTCCACTTCAGAAAATGGCCACATTATTGATTTCTTTCCAAGGGAAAGACAGTGGTAGGCCAACTATGCATGATACAATATAACAAACTCTATGAAGTGGGGGCTTTCCCGTGGAAAGAAATCGATGATGTGGCCATTCGCTTTAGTGGTCATTCAACACATATGTGTCAATGAAAAGGTTGTTGAAATTCTGACCTTCAAGTTTATAATATAGACCCCATCTTGCATATTGTTACTTGGTAGTGTAAGCAAGTAAAAGATGAGATACTTGTACAGAAATGACCTTAACATATTCTTGTTTGTGCCATAACAGAAATGAAGCTTTGCTCCCCACCCCCAAAAGAACAGGCAAATAACACATTTTGCAATCAAACCATCTTTGACATGCTAAAAGTGCTATCAAACCTGAAACATGTCTACAGATGTAATACAGAACATTCCATGTTAAGGTATTGCCAATCATGTATACCTGTGAAATGCCCTGACAAACATGCCCATGCCATCAGTACACTTCTAAGTAATCCATACAGATAAAAGTGTAATATATATATATATATATATATATATATATATATATATATATATATATATATATATATAAACACTATTAAACATCAGCATATGCAGTATATAGCTGACAAAATGCAAGCATACATTTTCAAGTTTAGCAATCCTCTGTACAGATATAGCCCAAAGTAATAGCTTCTTTTCTGCATTCTTCACACAAAAAGTCTCCTCACTTTCAGTTTCCCTAGCTACATGGTTGTCATTTTATGGCTTAGATTCAGGGCTATCAGCACAGTGGAGATGAAAATGAGGTGTGAACTCATTAGAATTGCTGAAACCCAAATACTTGTCTTTGTGTAGCTAATGTAAACATAGTGCAAGCACTTCATCACTGTTTGTTTTTTAATGGATTCCACTTGTGAATGATGGAATGGAGAAGGAAAACACAATAGGAATGCAGACTGGCCTACATCCAGTAGGTGTGCCAGGTTAGACTTATAATGTTAGATGTAATTTTGTCAAGGCTGGAAGTGTAAGTAAGCAACACACAGATAATTGGTCAGATAAGAGAAGAGTGAGCAATAAACACAGAGAGGTAAGACAAAGCTGCATATTTGCAAGCAATATTCATAACTGGTTGTGGGATCACTCAGTGCACTACATCCAGAATTAATAAATGTACAAATAACAGTCATATGGTTTCATATCACTGTAGATGATATTGCAGTTGGTTGTATGCAGAAGGATTTAAGTTCCTTGCTACAATGGTGTTTGTGTGGTAAAGAGGGATAAGGCACCCTTACTGTGTTCTGAAGACTCAATGGAGTGAGAGTTAAAATCCAAACTTATGATGAAATATTTCATGTGTACTAGCATTTTGTAGTGTGAATGTCATAGATTGCTTTTCCTCATTTCAACTACTTTTCCCTTTTTCTCTATTGTTTGGGGGTGCAGTGTTTGTGCAATGCACAGTTTAGAGCAAACACAATAAATTATGAAATGAATGTCAGGTTTGACTGTGCTTATCTCGTTTGTGGGAAGCACGGCAGTATGCAAACTGGACTACCAGCTCACCCCAGAATCAAAAAGAACACCTGCAAACAAGGCATCTGTAAAAGGTCAAAATAATGCATTGTTGCAGTTTGTGTTTGCCATTGCGCAACTACTCTAAGTGGTGTTGCACAGTGGTTAAGACAGAGACCTTAAGAATGCTTAAAAAAATTTATGCAGGTAGTCCTGTGGCAGCAGGTGTAAGTGTAGGACTTGAGTACAGATGTCCCTGGGTTCTGCTACAGGACAATCCATACACTTTTACTTTTGTTCCACTTCCAGTTATATTCACTCTCACTTATAACATTTTAGACAGTGGAGCTGATTTTAATAATAATAATGAGGCACCATTATTGTGTTTTCAGATGTATGACTGAGGGTATACTCTCTACTCTGTTTCTATAAATATAACTATGCTATCTGGACAAGCATGGCCTTTACAATTATGTAAGACACATACGCAGCTGCAGTTATATCCAATAACCTTGTCAGGTCACACATATACATGTGTAACCGCTTAAATTGTCACCTGTATTTATGTATGATTCCTGACTGAGCAGTACTTTTTCTGTGGCAAAGATGGAAAACTCAACACTGTGAAAGAAAATGTTTTGTCCCTTATACCTAGGTTTGAATCATACAGTGTAAAAATCAATGTTTCTCAGTGCATAAAAGCAAAAACAAATGTGTCAGGTCATTACATTTATGCCCCCAGTGCATGACTGCTCTCCTAACAGTACCTTTCAATTTCCAAAGTATATTTCCAGGCTACATCAATAGACACCCCCTCAAACTAAGCCCAAGTGTCTGATTAACCTTCCAATTTCTATTACTTAATTCCTCCTTGCTTGGCACTGCTGCTGTCTGCTTAATGTCATGCAAACATGGTTGGCATAATTTCTCAGGTTTGCACACTACTAGTAAATGTGACAACTGGAATTGGCAGGAAAGCATCCGTTTTCATTGCTTTAGTTTGGCTGGTAGGCATGGCTGGCATTAGAGAGGAAGGTGTCAGTTTAGGGCACAGATGTGGGGTGTCCAGGAGTCCAGGATATGTATTGCACTCCTAGTTAATTGCTACAAGCAAAGGCTTCTGCAGATGGACTATTCTGGTTCCCAGTACAAGTCTAAGGCATGGAATAGTTTGTATACAGTGTTTCTTTTATCCCACACATTGGAGATCAGTATAGCCATCATTTTAATGACCTATGCAGGTGGAAAAGGGATACCCTCAACCATTGGTTGAATGAGTTTGAGACTGCAGACATCTCACAGCTGTGTACATATGACAATAAGGGAGTATTTGTAAGACGTGTTACTTCATGGAATTGAAGTGCTGACTGCAGGATACAAAATTATGCTCTTCTGATTACACACACACACACAGACGCTCACACAAGCACACCAGTTGACTGCAGTGAGAACAGAACCCCTAACTATGTACACAGACTATAGAACTCAGTACTTAACACAAGCACCATGGCACAAGTCTGACTTCTAAAAGGCTGCAGGAGCACTTATAGTAGATGAAGCCTCCATGAAATGGACGTGTAGGCATTTTGAACATGCCAACATTGTCCTGACTACGCTCAACTGGTGTGTGTTTCTTTGTGTGTGCACATGTGCTTGAGATTAGAAGGAGCATTTTGCACTAACATGTGGGATACTGCTATTGCTATGTTCCCTTCCCCAGACTCTGCTGATGTCATCAGCTATAAAGTGTTGTGACACTTTGCAAATCAGACTTGTGCTGTGGCATTTGCAATAAATATGGAGGTCTCTAGTCTGTGTACTTAGGTAGGGGTTCTGTATTCAATGTGGAAAACGTGTGTGTGTGTGTGTGTGTGTGTGTGTGTGTGTGTGTGTGTGTGCGTGCGTGTGTGTGTGTGTGTATGTATGTGCACACGTGCTTGACATTAGGGGGAGCATTTTACATCAACATGTGGGATAATGCTTTTACCATCTTCCTCATGTTACATCAGCATGTGGGCTAATGCTTTTACCATCTTCCTCTCACCAGACTGTGCTGATGTCATTGGCTATAAAGTATTGTCTGACACTCGTTAAGTTAAATTTGTGCTGTGGGTTCTGTTCTCACTGTGGCCCAAATTGTGTGTGTGCACACTTCTTTGACATTGCAAAGAACCTTTTACACCAGCATTCAGGACACTGTTATTGCCATATTCTTCTCATGAGGCACTGCTGATGTCATCAGCTATATCTGATTTGTGGATCTACACTGTTTCCACTATGGCAGGATCAGAGACTGGGATGGAAGCCAGGCGGAAGTAACCTCATTCTGTATGATACAGATCACAGTGACATGGATGTCAGTTTATCTACATACATCATGGCATGGTTTGTAGACACTGTGTTTTCTTTGTGAATAACCCCATGTGATGTCTCTGGTTGCTGCATATTTCTGCTGAGGTACATGCAAAACAGACCATTTTATATATATATATATATATATATATATATATATATATATATATATATATATGTGTGTGTGTGTGTGTGTGTGTGTGTGTGTGTGTGTGTGTGTCTGTGTGTGTGTGTGTTCTGATGAGATTTGAGTACAGAGCTGTAATATAATCCTGAGATCGGAATATGATGGAGTGACTTATGATGTACATAGCATAGGCTTTCTATACCAGTCTGGACACTTGGTGGTCAAAGTTCAGACTGCAGTGTACAGTATGTCTATTCCCAGTGATTGCATCACTGAGTTTCAGAATAGCAGGACTGTTGTCAATGCTTTAATTAGCAGGGACTTCTAATTTGCAGAAGGACAAATTAAATACACATTTTTGTATTTATTTGTGCACAGTTTGGCTTTGTCACCTATCATTTGTCTTTGTTAGCCCCTCCTGTAGCATGTTACCATCATATGTGGACTCAAAGATTGCACCCAGTATGCAAGAATCAGGAAACACAGTAAGCCAAAGGCCATATACTATAGCCTCAACTGTCAAGAAATAGATTCCAAACAGTGAAGGACTATGCACAGATCACTGGGGTACACCACTAGTGACAGCTCTACTGGTGGAGGTTGATTCACCAACTTTCACAGTATGTGTGCTTTCAGTGAGCCAGTTGTTTACCCATCTAGTGATGTAAGTTTTAATACTCAGCTGGGAGAATTTCTCAATAATACCTGTGTGGGTGAAGATATTCAAACCCTAGGCTAGTTGAGGCTAGCCAGTATGCACTGTCTTACCTTCATCCAGGCCTATCACACAGAATCAATGGGCTGTGACAACATCACAGATCCCCCATCACATGATGACTCATCAATACACCTTCCTGACATGGTTGAATACACAATTCAACATACCCTCCACACAGACTATGTCTCTGTAGAAAAGGTGTACAACAGCATGCTGCCATTTGAGTTGGGGAAGGGACAGCACCTGATACATGCATGTATAGACACATCCTGAATCTCCTCATCTGTGAGGTACACACCATGTTATCATGGACCTTTTCTAAATGGACACTATAGATATTCCAGCTGTGTGCAACAGACTTGTTTGAGTTGTTAATGCTACATCATGTCTGTTACATCTGTTAAAGGTTCTCAAAGAGGTAATCAAGGACATGCAGGATGATAACCCTATCATCCTTTTGAACTTGACAAGCCCAATGTATTTTACACAAATCCACAATGAGGTATTCACTCAGCACTGAAAGATGTGGCCATATACACTTATATCATCAAGTTCACATACGTGGCATCTTAATATGTTGACGTGTATGATGTGACCTATATCTCAGGTCAACTGATCAGATCCATGCATCAGAACTTTCTGCTAGGCCCCTTCCTGTCCATTATTTAAGTGATGGGCATCACAGATGACATACCAATCCTGCATCCAAACAGCTGCCTGAAGGATTAAAGACTGTTGGCAATCACTGACTCCAACTGTCACATTAGTACAATACAGACAGTATCAATACACATCACAGATTGCTGCCACAGCCATGACACCTGCAATGAGACAAAAACATGGGGGTATTTTTTTACCTCAGGAAAACAAACATAAAATCCAAGTATAATGTAGACATCACACCCTATAATCAGACCAACAGGTATGTGACCTGTGTCCTGGGGTATGTCCATCAGCATGTGGTCACAGTACTGACTACTGCCTTGTATGTAACACAACTACTGAGTATGTAAAGGACATCCACATCAGAGGCCATAATACCTGCATAGTTCACAGCCTACATCACACAGACAACTGAGTATAATGCATCCTTTTTCATGTACCTCAATACACATCTTCAAGTGATGTGTAACTGAAGTGTACCACCTTTGTCATAGTGATCTGTCACACATCTTATTAGCCATACCTAGATATTCTTTTTGTCACATAAACATTACTGTCTGATGGTGCAGAACCCACATCAAGCTGTTACACTGGATACATGTGTGCTATCTGTTCCAGTGATGTACACAGTACAACATACATAGCTGCTTGACAACATTAATGGCATAGGTATCATTTGTGACAATGTGAATTGTGCTCTCTCTCTCTCTCTCTATATATATATATATATATATATATATATATATATATATATATACACATACATAGAGAGAGATTAGAGATATAATACATATACTGCATATATATATATATATATATATATATATATATATATATATATATGGGTCTATATGACAGTTCAAGAGTTTATGATCGACTGTTTATTTGTCGACAGTTCATTTGATCGACAAGCATTTGCCCCTTCCCCAATGTTGTGTGACCCTGGAGTTGATATATATAGTTAGGGAGGTGTGGGGCACAGCCCCATTAGAGGTGTGGGGCAAAGCCCCACCTAAAATGCTTGTCGATCATATGAACTGTCGACCAAATAAACAGTCGATCATATGAACTGTCGACCAAGTCATATAGACCCATATATATATATATATATATATATATATATATATATATATATACAGAATAGATATAGAATATACACGATATATATATATATATATATATATATATATATATATATATATATATATATATATATATATTTAAATAACATGCAAACCAGTCAACTAGCCTATATTTCTCATAATGTCACATGCAGGTATTGCAGTGTTCCTCCTAACACCTCCACCAGATGTTACGGTGCCAGGACAGTGTGCGTGATTATATTATGTCAGATGCAATGGGATTATGGGTGGTATTATTCTGATATTGTCCATGATTGTGGTTGATATTTTAATGTTGTCCATGAGCATTTACCTGTGTCCCACTTGCTGGAGACCTCTGCTGAGATTGCACTCATATTCAAGAAAATTAGTTTACACATCTTCACAATATGCACCCTACCACAATTGTATGTAACATCCCTGATAGATGTCCTCTGCATTGTTCATGTAAGGCTTGTCTCATACAGATATCTTCCCCATTAGCTATGCCATCTTATGTGACAGTTGCATCATACACATTTTCACTGTGCAGTCCCTACTGTACCATATTGATATGTGATTGGTGTTACTTCTACAACTGTCGTCCATTGACATGCCCTCCTGTGCTGTACATTAAGTTTTTACCTGTCCTTTTTTCCTGTGTTCAGTCCCATAATTCATCTGTGTGTCCCTGTTCAATGCATATACTTCCACTGATTGTTTCTTTTACATGGAAGTGTATGTACCCTTAGGGATCATTTATACAACTTAAGTACAGAATGTTAGGAATGGAAATTCACAATACTCTCAACTCTCCAGATTTTTCACAGAATGTCCAGATTTTGCCTTATATATCTTTTGGTGTGTTCCTTATCAAATTTGTGGTTTTCTGGCATATCACTGGAATGATCCCAGGACAGATGTGATTTAGTAATTGCATGCATTTGAGTTTCACAGTTCAAGTCCTTCAGAAAATGTATCTTCACACAAACCCCTTTTTATTCTAGCACATTTCTAAAGAGCAAATATATCAAATCTGTCCCTATTTCAGATGTCTTGCAATAAGAGATTGAGAGCTATGAAAACTATTAGTTAAGCCCTGGTGATCTTTGTGGCATTCTGTTCAAACCTGTGGTCCTTCTGTGCTCTGACTTAAACAGGGTTGCTATTTGTGTTGACTTACATGGATTCCTGGCTGGCAACACAGCTGCCAGCCACAAAACCTCACTCATTTATATTTAAATACGGTGCATGGCATACCTCTCAACTACCCATATTTTCTCAGAATGTCCAGATTTTTAGCTCATATTTTTGGTCTGTTCCTCATAAAATGTGTATATTTCAGGTAAATCACTAGGATGATCTGAGGATTTATGTCAGTAAATAATGACATATACTTCAGTTTCAGATCTTATATCCTTCAGAAAATGTATGCTAAAACAAACACTGTTACTGTAGCAACTTTCTAAGTTTATAAGGGCAGTATTTAAAATATGTCCCTATGTGTGGCCCATTGCCCCCCCCCCACATTTTGACAGGCTTTGTCCAGATTTTTGCACTAAGAGGTTGAGAGGTATGATGCATGGTATGAATATGCAATGAGTATTGCTGCTCACTGTACACACATGTAAACTCCATGTAGGCTTTGCATGAAGCCTACACACAGTTTATTGAATCCCAGGGCATTTTTTTAATCATGCCTGGTGACCATCAAGCACCTTCCTCTCTGTCTTTTTCCAAATATGCACCTGGTTACTGCACTGCACTGCACATCACCCCATTGAGGTCTCAGATTCTCCAGTGAAAATTAACATAAACTGCAGTTATTCTGGTAGGTTACTGGAGCTGACACCACCATTGCGAGCAGATACTTTGTTTTGATGTCTATGTTGATAAGTGAATACTAGGCTAACTGCCCTGAAAGACCATTTTAAGCCTAGTCAGGAACCCAAGGTCATAATTAATCTCTGCACTGTCTATGAGGTAAAGACCTTAATTTAACCATTATGACAAACCCATCCATGCAGTAGCCTGACATGCTTCAATAATGCATGCATCTTTTTATGTACATGTCACATACGGCTAATCTGCAATGCACAGCTTGGAAAGGGTGCATGCCTCTCAGCACGTCTGCTCCAAGCTGCCAACCCTTTCATGCCAGTCACACAGAAGGCAAAAGACACACCTAAGGAGGGATGAGCCAGCATTAGTTTTTCACTCAAACACCCCCTGGGAACTTCTCTACTGTGCTGACTGCTACTTGAATCTGGGTTTCTAGATCACATTTAAGCTCTAGGCCTCTATGCTATAGACCTATGACAAAAAAGTATATATGTACAATTAATCGTAAAGTGGCTATGTTGATTTTTAAATTTTGTATCAGTTATACGTATGGCAAAACACACTACATATCAAAAATAAAGATGCTTGAACTCCTAGAAGTTCTTACAAACTAGCAACAAATATGAATAATGAAAGAACTTATATAATTATAAATGTATTACGTCCACACTGCATGTTCAAATGCCGTGTGGTCAAAAGCAAACATGCCAAATCAAACAGCTGAATAGCAAAATAAAACCACAAATATGGGGAAAAAATTAAATGTCTAAGAAGCCTAGGTTAAAATAGTACAACGTAATTAACTTGCTGCATTTTCAAAGCTGCAGTTGAATAGCCAAATATTTTTGTTGGGGAAAATGCTCTGCACCCTCATGTGGTGGAAGGAAAATGTGTTCTCCCCATCCTGACAAATTATATTTTCTAACCCCAAGGCCAAACAAATGTGAAGAAGGTTCATATATTTAAAGTTGAACTAAAAGAATATTTTGTACCCTTCCCTGTGGCTATAACACTTTAAAGATATACTGTATAAGGAGTGGGTCATAGAAGTTTGCATGGAGCTGTGCAAGAACAGTGATTGTGTTGTAAGCTGTAATGGTGAAACAACCTTATCATATTCTGCACAGGGACAGGGAGTCTTTGAGAATTAATTCTTGTTTTATGTCTAAAATGGTATCAGAGCTTACTTTAAGCCAAACTATCCATCTCCCAATTTTCTTTCCTGAACCTAAAAATGAGAGAGAAAGGATATTAACTTGTTGGCAGGATAGATTTGTGTTCCAACAACTCCCCCCATCTGTGGAAAAAAATCCAAATTGTGTAAGAAAAAGATAAATCCCTGTCAAGCAGAGTAAATCACTAGGCCTGTTTAAGAGGAATCGGTATGACTGCATGGGAAACAGAAAATATACCCCTGGGATCCCACCTGTGTCCCTGCTGGACAGGGAAAACAGGTGCTGACTTTGTGGGAACATGGGTGAAATTCTTGGCTAGGCTTATAAGGGCCTCCAGGCCAATAGTCTAGTGTCGTCCTATGAACCTATGAACCTATTCCATACCTTGGATGTCAACAGACAAGTCAAACCAGGAAGACCTCAAGTCACCAAGGAGAAAAAAACCCCAAAAACATTTCAAGACCAATGTATTAAGACTCCAAACTTGCTCTTACCTGGCACTTGCTCACTAAAGCAATTATATAAGTCAGCACTAAAATATTAAAAGCACTACACCCTCACAAACTCCCCTTGAGTACCTCATTCCACATTGGCCCTTTTTTTCAATTATAAAGGAATTCCCAATACTATTCTAGCATGTCCAAAGGTCAGTTGTCAATCTCCTCTCCGGTCCAGCTGGTGAATCTGGGAATCTTGAGGCAATGTTACAACTGCCTCAAGTACACAGATAACACTCTCCTCCTCCCAAAAAATTCCAACACATGTGAGAGATGCAACCATATAGCCATACTGGAGGCTAAGCTCTCTCAACTCAGTACTGGCAAAACCAGTCAGGAGGAGAAGGAAACCACACTCACTACAATTCCAGTCTCACATAGACCTACCACGACAGCAAACCAAACACATAAACACACAAAAACATACTCGGAGGCTCTAAATAAAAATCTGCATAAGCAGCAGAGACCTCCAAAGCAGACACCCAAGCAACCGCTACCCCAAAACAAAACACATGCAATACATAGCTCACAAAGCCAGTGTGCCAAACAGTCACAGCCCTTAAGGCTAAACAACACACCTGATACACTTGTAATAGGTGACTCTATCGTCAGGCACACTGACTTCCTGCTTACCAGGCTGAACAAGGAGAAGGTCACGGTGAGCTGCCTGTCGGGAGCTAGGATCCGCCACATAACGCAAGCACTCAGGTCACTCCAAGGCAAGTACAAATATGACTCAGTCATTGTCCATGCTGGTGTGAATGACCTGAGACGTACCTCCCTGGACTACATGAAAAGAGACATAGAGGAGCTCTCTGAGCATGCAGCCCAGGCCGGTATGACCCTGACCTTGAGTAGCATCTTACCCTCACCAAGAATGATGCCACAATATGAAGACAAGATGACCAATTTCAACAATTGGCTTAAGTATTGGTGTCATTCAAAGGGGATCCAATGCCTGTCAGCCTGGGATGACATGCTTGACAAGCCATGATGCTTCGCTAGGGATGGCTTGCACCTGTCACCCCTGGGCTTTTGGATATTGGCAAAGGCTCTTGCTACCCCCATAGTGCCTTTTTTAGGCAAGGCTAAAAAGACAAACCCACCTCCATAGGTATCACAAGGGATAAGAAACTAAGAGTAATGCTACTCAATGCCAGAAGTCTAAACCTCAAAATGCACGCACTCGAAACTCTCCTTAGTATGGAGAACATCGATATCTGTGCAGTAACAGAAACCTGGTTCAAGGCTCCCGAGAGCACCCCAGCACTACCAGGTTATACCTCATACCATGCTTTTTGGCCCCAAAACTTGAACTGTACCACAAAAGGAGGGGGAGTATTAATATTCGTCAAAGATACCCACACCTCCAGGTTGGTGGCACAGCACGAAGCATCAGAGACTATCCATGTGCAACTAACAGTGGGTAAAACTGCCTTCCAGTTTATAGCCTGCTACAGACCACCCTCCCAAACCCAGGAACCCCACTCGGCCTTCCTGAGAACACTGGATAATATGAAGGTCTCTCCAAACACCATTATATTGGCGACTTCAACTACCCAAACATAGACTGGAGCATTACTCTAGCTCCAACACCCTAGCCCAAAGGTTCCTAGAATTTATAAACTCAAATGCTATGGAACAACTTGTTACCACTCCCACAAGAGGGGAAAACATAATGGACCTGATCATCACCAACATGGGGACTCTATGCTCCAGATCAGAAGTGTATCCCTCACTGGTAAGATCAGACCATAAACTAATCTCACTGGACATTCACATCCCGACTCCACCCCCTGCCCAGAAAACCACAGTGAAAAACTTCTCTAAAGCAAATTTCACACTCCTCAAAACCGAGGTGGAATCCTTCAAAGCCCCCGGGCCTGTGGAAAATACGGCCCAGACCGCAGAATCCTTCATAAATGCATTCTATGAACACCTTCAGGAATGCATGGATCATGCAATCCCAAATAAAACCAAGACCCAATCCTCCAAAGGCAGACGTCCTGTCTGGTGGACCCCAGCCATAAACAAACTATACAATGTAAGGAGGAAGCTACTACATGATAGAGCAAAATCCCAAAAAGGGAAGGCATCTCTGATCAGTATTAGCAAAAAACTACGGGCACTCATAAAATCATCTAAGGCCAGCTTCGAGAGAAAAACTGCACAGGACACTAAGGATAATCACAAGGCTTTCTTTAGTTATGTTAGGAACCTGGGTGGCAATTCCCAGATATGCTCAGAATTAGTCCAAAATGACAAAAAATACACCGAACCCACAGACATTGCCAACATCCTAGCTGACAGGTTCAACGCAAACTTCTTTCCCCCCCTCCCCACCAAAAGAGCAAATATTTATCCCAGCAGAGTGCTGCCCCCCTGACATCTCAGATGCTCAGGTAAGAGCTGCCCTCTCCAAAGCAAAAACAACAGCATCAATGGGACCAGACGGTGTCCCGGGCTGCATCCTACATGAACTCCAAGAAGAGCTAAACCCAAACATAAAACTACTGTTCAGTCTGAGCCTTACTACAGGATATGTACCCAAAGAGTGGCGTACAGCAACAGTGGTCCCTCTCCACAAAGGTGGTGCCTCAACGGATCCTGGAAACTATCGCCCCATAAGCCTGACTAGCTTGGTCTGCAAAGCTATGGAAAGGATCATCATGGACCTCATAAATAAAGATATAGGGGACCTACAGACACTGGATCCTACCCAGTTCAGTTTTGTTAAGGGCAGATCCTGCCTCTTAAACTGGTTGATTTCTTTGAAACAGTCACCAAGGCCATTGACGAGGGGAAGGTGGTCCACACAGCCTACCTGGACCTCGCAAAAGCCTTTGATACAATACCCCACTCGGGCATTATAGATAAGCTCACCAGCTTAAATATAAACCCCTATGTCACTAGACGGGTTTCAAACTGGCTCAAGGACAGAACCCACATGGTTAGAATTGCTGGAGCCATGTCAGACTCCAAACCAGTTACAAGTGGCATCCCACAAGGCTCAGTCCTGGGACCTCTCTTGTTCGGTATATATTTCTCGGAGGTAGAGGCCAACACGGAAGGACTGTGGCTGACTAAGTTCGCAGATGACTGCAAACTGGGCACCATAATCGACTCTCCAGCCGACAAGCATCCTCCAAATGGGCCTCATAGAAACAGACAACTGGTGCCAGAGCCATGGCCTCAAGCTAAACGCCAAAAAGTGTATAGTCATCCCCTTTGGCAAAAACAAAGTGCCCACAAATTACCACATAGGTGGTAATCCATTAAGTACAGAAGAAGTAATTAAGGACCTGGGGACCCAAGTTGATAGCAATCTCTCATTTGACAACCACGTGGCCAAAGTGTTTAAAAAAACATTTTATATAGCCCACCTAATCATGAAGGGATTCACATCTAGATCAGGGGAGGTCATCGTGCCTCTTTACTCATCCCTCATCAGGCCCATAATTGAGTACAATGCCCCTTTCAGGATGTACCTTACCAGACACCTGCAGCAACTGGAAAGACCCCAAAAGTACCTCACCAAGAGGATCATAGGGCTCAAACAGATGCCATATGCTGCCTGGTTAAAGAAACTCCAGCTCTACTCAGTGGCATACCACCTGCTCAGAGGTGATTTGTGCCTGACGTATAAAGCCATGTCCAACCCGGAATTAATGGACATACTGCACCTCAGAAAATCCAAATCTCATCGTGCTACGTGCTTGAGAGACTTGAACCTCAGCACTGAAATAAATAGGACATGCTGGAGAGACAGATTCATAACCCAGAGGATCCCTTCACTCTGGAATAAAATCCCAGTCCAGGTTAGAGTCCCTCATTGACTCTCTTCAAGAGGAATCTTGATGAGTGGATGGGAGATCATAGGTTTACCCCGGGTATCACTTCTGTGTCACTGTTAGACAGAGGCACAGTATACTAACCTCAAAAAAGGGCATAGCAAAATAAATTTAAAATGGGTGGCGAAAGCCAAACATACTCTGGCTAGGCTTATAAATGCCCTAGGGCAGATTGCCTAGTATGAACCTATGAACCTATGAACCTATGAACCAAACACTATAAAACACCATCAAATTCAATCAGGTTAATTCCAAACAGAGTTACAAAATCAACAACTAGCTCAAACAAGCTTTCACCAAAGCTTCCTCAGGTTTTTTAAAAAAATTCATTTCTCAAAGAGATTTAAATACACACAGAGAGAATCAAGTCCTGCTAAAGTTAAAAACCTTATTGGTTATAGTTAAGTAAGCTGATATACAATAAAAATGTAGAAAATTTAAATATAATTGCTTATATTTAAATTACAAAAATATCTAATACTCAGAGGCTATTCACTGATTGTGCAAATGTAAAGCCACATTCCTTCCTACTTTTGTATAGGTTTTAAGCTAACTGCATTTAATCCTGGTTGCACATCAGCTCTTAGAGCCATAATCCACCTATATTCCACACCTTTAGTCCTATTACAAATATTTCCATCTCTCTTAAACTTAATAAACATGTTTAGAATTTGACGCTATGTGTCTTCATAGTGCATTGGTGTTTATTTGGCATTTTTTGTCAGAAAGATGTTGGCAGATACACTCTTTCAGCTTTCTATTTGTCTTGCCCTCATAAAATGCAGTGCACACTTGACAAAGAGCTTTATATGCTATATTAGCTGAGTCACGGTCTACATAGCTGTTGCACATAAACTTTATCAGTAAATGAATGTGTAAAATTATTAGTGCACGGAATATGTTGTTCAAAATTTGCACTTTCCACATGCAAAAATTTCTTCTGACTAAATCTATTGTTGAATGTAGCATCCTGCTCCATAGAACATAATAATTGTTTTAAATTACAGCCTATTTTATAACCCAAAGCAGGGCATTCTTCAATTGTTCCTGGTGGCAAACTGAATAACTGTAGAATATGCCAATGTTTGGAAATAATCTTCTTTACATCCTGCGTTTATCTATTATATGTTGTTGTAAATCTTAATCTAAAATTGTTAGGATGATTAAACTCTCTATCTGTAAAGAAAAATAAGGGTTAGCCACAGATGTATGTGCCCTATGTTCAGCAAGCATTCATTCTCTAGTTGAGCACAGTCATATCCCCTCTCAGAAAATTCATGTACCAAGCAATCTAATTGTTCAGATAGTTGCTAATCACTAGTAATTAATATAGAATAGTGTAACATCTGTCCCTTGACAATATTTTTGAAAACATCGGGGGTGCATACTAGTCCAATGTAGAAGTGTATTGACACTTGTCTTTTTCCAAAACAGATTCATGCCTAATTTTTCATATGGCAAATTTTCTATCCTAATCCAAAAACCTAACATTACCAATAGATAGGATATCTTAAATTTTATTAAAAATGTGTGGTTTTGCTTAAGTATTCTACAGTTTTTCATAAATCATCACTATTAGAACTCCACAAGAAAAAAGTATAATCAACTAATCATTTATAAAAAGGGATACTACTTGGAAAAATGTTTTCCTTATTAAAAACATAGTTGTTTTCCAACACTGCTAGTAGCAAGTGAAACCTTGTTTGAGCTTGCAGGTTATGGTTGTTCAGAATTAAACTGCTTGAATTGTATAGTGTTTTACTCTGTTTGGAGTCTTAATACTTCAGTCTTGATATGCTTTATTGTCTTTATGGGTTCATATTATAAGCTCAAAGGTCCTGTTCATCGAATACGAAAAGAGTGACACATATTTACCGAACTGCAAATACACCAAATGCCATAAACCGCGAAATTTAAAATCACGAATCATCATACTCGGCCAACCCCACCACCCGTGACATACTACCTACCCAAACAAAATAAATAAACACATACATACACTATATCTATGCACTTACTTTAACCCCCCCAACCCTAAGGCCCGTAACTATCGCACACTTACCTTACGGAGTTATACCACAGACGGGCCAACTATGTCAAATCGACATTTCCCATTTTTGAATGTTTGCTGTTTTCGTTGTTTGCGCAATATGTGTCGCTCTTTTCGTATTCGCTGAACAGGACTTTCTAGCTTCTAATATGAATCTGTCTTTATTTTCCATGGTGACTTGAGTTCTTTCTAGAGAAGAAAGCAAGGCCTTAGCATTGAACAGCATTTCACCCTCACTAACAATGATGCTTGAATTGAAGGATAAAATAATTGGCTTCACTAATTGGCAAGCAAATTGATGTCAGTTAAGTGGACTTTGGTATGTCTGTCTGCATAGTATGAAATAGTCAACAGAAAAAGACACTACCCACATTGCCAGGGATATCCATCAACTTTCTATTTGTCTTGCCGACATAAAATGCAGTACACACTTGACAAAGAACAAATATGCATAGATAAGTCCCTGCAGTAGCCTATGGATCTTAATGCATGATAGGCATTGTTCCCTTAAGTAGTGGAGTTTTATCTCTACAATGGAACCATGTTTCTGTAATTGCATACTGCCTAAAACATTTCCTTCCCCCATAGTGTCTTTCTTAGGCACAGAAGTCATAAGGCAGACATCCTAATACAACAAATTCAAATGTGTTTAATATCATAGTAGCACTGTGGAATGTCAGGAGGCTAAACAACAAAATCCCCAAACTTGAGACCTTCCTGACTCCTGAAGATATCAACATCTGTGCAACTACAGAAAAATTGTTCCATTGTAGAGATAATGCACCCTCTCCTCTGGGCACAATGCCAATCATGCATTAAGATCCATTGGCTACTGCAGGGGAGTGTCTATGCAAATTTGCAGAACCTCAAGACATCTCTTCAGAATCCACATTACAGATATGGAACTGGTAGCAGACATAGCTACTCTTAGTAAAATTAAATGTCATACAACAACCAGCTATTGAACCCCATCTACGACCCCTTAGCAGCATGAAGAATACATTAATCAGACAGAAAAGCCCACCATCAAAGCAAACACATTTCTTATGGGTGACTTCAATTATCCATTTAAGAAGTAGGTTCATAGGTTTATACTAGGCTATCTGGAAATAATGTGCCCATTAGTTTGTTGTGCCTCTGTCCAGCAGTGACACAGAGATGATTGTCAAGATTTCTCTTGAACAGAGCCAGCGAGGTGCTCTGCCTCACATGGACCGGGATTTTATTCCACAGCATGGGAGTCTCTGGGTGATAAATCTATCCCTCCAGCACATCCTATTTATATCCTTTAAGTCACTTGCTCTAGTGGTTCTGGTGGATTTGGATTTTTGAGGTGGAGCATGTCCATTAATTCCGGGTTGGTCATGGCCTTGTATGTCAGGCACAGGTCACCTCTGAGCAGATGGTATGCAACTGAATAGCGTTGGAGTTTCTTCAGTCTGGCAGTATATGACAGGTTTTGGAGTCCCTTTATCCTTTTGGTGAGGAACTTTTGGGGTCTCTCCAATTGCTGCAGGTGTCGGGTGAGATACATTCATTGGTCTGATAACAATGACCTCACTTGATCTGGATGTGAATCCTTCATGATCAGATGGGCAATGTAGAAGGTATTTCAACCACTTTAGCAACGTGAGTGTCAAGAGGTCACTGTCAACCAGGGAACCCAGGACCCTGATAACCACTTCTGTGCTTAGTGGGTTGCCACCTTTATGGTAGCTTGGTGTTACCTTGTTTTTCCCGAAGGGTATGACTATACACTTTTTGCATTTAACTTCAGGCCATGGCTCTGGCACCAGCTACCTCTGAAGGATGTCTGTGTCTGATGTACTATCCACTATGGCACCCAGTTTGCAGTCATCCGCAAACTTTGTCAGCCATAGTCCTCCTATGTTTGCCTGTACTTCTGAGAGGTAGATGCCGAACAATAGGGGCCAAGGACTGACTGTGGGACACCACTTGTAACCGGCTTGAAGTCTGACATGGCTCCAGCAACTCTAACCCTGTGGGTTCTGTCCTTGCAACCCATCTTGTGACATATGGGTTTACATTTAAGCTGGTAAGTTTCTCTATAATACCTTTGCAAGGTCAAGGTAGGCTGTATGGACTGCCTTTCCTCATCAATGGCCTTGGTAACTGTTTCAAGAAGTCACCAAGTTCAAAAGGCAAGATCTGCCCTTGACAAAGCCAAACTGGGTTGGGTCCAAGGTCTGCAAGTCCCCTATGTCCTTGTTTATGAGTTCCATTATGATCCTCTCCATAGCTTTGCAGACCAGGCTTGTTAAGCTTATGAGGCGGTAATTACCAGGGTCCAGGCACCGCCTTTGTGGAGTGGGACCACAGTTGCCGCTTGGGCACATATCCTGTGGTAAGGCTAAGATTAAACAGCTGCCTTAGGTGCGGGTTTAGTTCTTCATTGAGTTCATGTAGCACACAGCCGGGGACACCATCCAGTCCCATTGATGCTGTGTTTTTAGCTTTAGAGAGAGCAGCTTTCACCTGCACATTTGAGATGTCTGGGAGGGTATACTCTTTTGGGATAGTTATCTCTCCTTTTGGGGAGAGGGGTGAAGTTTATGAACCTGTCTGCCAGTATGTTGGCAATGTCTGTGGGTTCAGTGATTTTTGTATCATTTTGGACTAATTCTGAGCATATCTGGGAGTTTCCACCCAGGTTTCTGACATAGCTGAAGAAGGCCTTATGATTGTCTTTTGAATCTATGGCAATTTTTTTCTCAAAGTTGGCCTTGGATGATTTTATGAGGGATCCTAGTTTCTTGCTAGTACTGATCAAAGATGCCTTCCCTTTTGGGATTTTGCTCTATCATGTAATAGCTTTCTCCTCTTATTGTAAAGTTTGTTTATGGCTGGGGTCCACCAGACTGGACGTTTGCCCTTGGTGGAAAGAGTCTTGGTTTTATTTGGGATTGCCTGATCCATGCAGTCCTGAAGGTGTTCATAGAAGGCATTTGTAGTTGTGGTTTCCATTGGCTCAGGGGCCTTGAAGGATACCACACCTGTCTTGAGTAGTGTGAAGTTTGCTTTAGAGAAGTTCTTCACTGTGGTCTTTTTTGTTTGGGGTGGGGGCGAGATGTGGATTTCTAGTGAGATTAGTTTATGATCTGATCTCACCAAAGAGAGATATACTTTGTCCCCATGTTTGTGATGATGAGATCTAGTATATTTTCTCCTCTTGTGGGGACGGTGACTAGTTGTTCCATGGCATTTGAATTTATGAACTCCAGGAACCTTTGGGCTAGAAAGTTGGGGCTTGAGTAATGTTCCCAGTCTATATTTGGGTAGTTGAAGTCACCCAATATGATGGTGTTTGGTGATACATTTATACCCTTCAGTGTCTTCAGGAAGGCTGTGTGGGTTTCCTGAGTTTGAGAGGGTGGCCTGTAGCATGCTACAAATTGTAGAGCAGTTTTGCATATGGTTAATTGCACCTGGATGGTTTCCGATGCTTAGATGTAGCCACCAACCTGGAGGTGTGGGTATCCTTGATGAATATGGATACACCCTCCTTTGTGGTATGGTCTGGGTTTTGGGGAACGCATGATATGAGGTAAAACCTGATAGTTTCGTGCTCTCAGGAGCCTTGAACCAGGTTTCAGTCACAGCACAGACATCGATGTTCTCCATACTGAGAAGGGCCTCGTTTGAGATTTAGACTTCTGGCATTGAGCAGCATTACCCTTAGTTTCTTCCCATTTTTGTTTTCTAGGGTGGTAGGTTTAGAATTTGAGCCTTGCCTAAAAAAGGCACTATGGGGGTGGCAAGAGCCTTAGCCAATATCCGGAATCCCAGGGTGACAGGTGCAAGCCGGCGTGGCTTGTCAAGCATGTCATCCCAAGCAGACAGACACTGGATCCCCTTTGAATGACGCCAGAAATTAAGCCAATTGTTAAAGCTGATCATCTTGTCACTATATTGTGGCATCATTCGTGGTGAAGGAAAGATACTGCTCAGGGTCAGGGTCATACCTGCCTGGGCTACATAATCAGAGAGCTCCTCTATGTCTCTTTCATGTAGTCCAGGGAGGTACATCTCAGGTCGTTCACACCAGCATGGACAATGACTGTGTCATACTTGTACTTGCCATGGAGTGACCTGAGTGCTTGTGTTATGTGGCGGATTCTATGACCTACTCCTTGTTCAGCCTGGTGAGTGGGACGTCAGTGTGTCTGACTATGGAGTCACCTATGACAAGTATGTTTGGTGTTGTATTTGGCCTTAAGGGCAGTGACTGCTTTGCACACTGATTTTGTTTTATGTGTTGTTTGTGTGGTGTCTTGAGTTTGCAGTTGTTTGGGTGTCTGCTTTGGAGGCCTTTGCTGTTTAGGTAAATTTTTAAGAGCCTCCGAGTATGTCTTAGTGTGTTTATGTGTTTGATTCAGTGGTGTGGTTGAGTTATGTGAGACTTGTATTGTGGTGTGTGTAGTTGCCTTCTCCTCCTGCCTGGTCTTGCCAGTCCTGAGTTGAGAGAGCTCAGCCTCCAGTTTGGTTAAATAGCTGCATCTCTCGCAAGTGTTAGTGTTATGTGGGAGGAGGAGAGGGTTGTCCGTGTACATGAGGCAATTGTAACATTGCCTCAGAATTCCCAGATTCACCAACTGGGCAGGAGAGGATGCCAGCATCTGACCCTTCGACATGCTAGAAAGAATTATGAGTTGGTATGAGACAGAAAAGTAGAGGGCTTAGCAGGGAAGTGGGCACTCCTGGGGGTTTTGCAAGTGAGGGATTTGTATAATATAGGAGTGCTTGACCTGCAAAGAAAATGCTTATAAGACAAGGGATATGCTTTTTAAGACAAGTGCTGAGCTTTTTGAGGAGAAAAAGCAATTAGGAACAAGTGCTGTGCTTTTTAGTGAAGGTGTAAACTGTTTAGGTTCCTAAAAGAGCAATTCTAAGGGAAAAATTGAAGAACAGACTTTATGGAGCCAGAAAAATTTTAACCTTGTTCCGATGCTGCTCTAGTGGCATTGATAGCAGGGGCTGGAAAGAAGCAGGAATAGACCCAAAATGGACAATAAAACTACAGTTTCAAGTCAGTAACCACTCCGCTGCTCAATGTTATTCACTGCCACTGATCAACAGAGAGACTTTCCTTTAGCCCAAGCAAAATGGCCTGACAGAAACTTACAAACAGTTCAGGAAACAGCAAGCCTGTAACTGAACTTTTTTAAATCTCAGAAAAGTGGGAAAAAAGCAAGATTTTTTTTTTTTGTTTTTTCAGAGATAGCAGAGGTTCATAGGTAATATCAAGTTATAACAGTGCAGTAAATGACCCCACACAAGAGTGCTAGGTCAAGGACAGAAAATATGCAAGTTTTGAGGAAAAAAATGATTTAAAATTAAGTGCAAACAGGAAATTCAGTAGCAAATATAAAACACCCACAACAAATATGCCCAGAGATTTCTGGACTTTGTCAATGCCAATATACTTAACCAAAATGTCCCCATAACCACCAGAAACATTGAGTTTGTCATGTGTCCTTGCAAATGTTTCTCCCAGTTCTACCACCCTACTTGTTATTCCTTCCGTGGTCAGATCTGACCATATTGCAGTGATCTTCTCCATGGTGTCCTGTTGTGTGGCTGCTAATAACTACTCTACATTCAGGGCTTGATACAAAACCAATTACTTGCTATGTACTGATCTTATTGATAATCACAAATTGTGCAGCCCTCAGCAAACCTTGTAACTGTGGCTCCTTCCTCTTTTTCTGAATTTTACTCAGTCTTGGATAGATGTATTCTTGCATTTGTATCAGCCTGATGTAAGTGTAAAGGCAAGTTTAAAAACTAAACCCGTTTGATGAAATTAGACCAACAAGTTATTTAAGAAAAAGATAAATCCTTTGGTCATCTCTAAAGGATGTCCACTAAATCAATATAAAGTGGATTTAAAAATGGTAAGTAATTCTCCAAAAGTCACTATTAGGAAATGGTAATCAACTACAAGCTTAGGGTAGCAAGCAATTCAGTCTGTACCTGTACTATTTTCTGTGACTCCTCAGCCAACCCCCCCCCCTGAAATCAATTTGGACAAAGTCCTTTTGTGATATTAACATATATGAGGAATATGGCAATTTGTGGAATTAGGATAACTGCTTCCAGACAAAGTCTGCACTCAATTTGTCTGTTAGTGTATTTGTTATGTCTGTTATATCGGTGTGGTAGTTTGATTTTGGATAAGCTCAGAACACTGCTGAGTGTCATTTCTTACTTGCCTAATATAATTAAAGGATGACTTAAAATTATCCTTGATTAAGTTCATGACTTGATTTACTAGCCCTGATAGTTACTTTTAGTGCAGTCTTTAATATGAGGAATTTTAGATTTGTTGTATGATTTAATAAGCATTTATATCTTATTGTAGAGTTTAAATTAAGCTAGTAGACTACCTGGGTGGTTTGTTCTTAAACCTCTGATTGTATTTGACTCAAGTAGGAATGGTTAGATTATATATAAATATAAAGTGAGATATATAGATGTAAGACCATCCTTCTAAAATTCAACAAATTCAATGGCAAGTGACAACTTGTCAATCACCAAACAATCAAAAAAACACTTCAAAACAATTGTTTAGTTAGGGCTACACCCCTGTACCTTCACACACACACACTGCTAATTACATACACCAACTCCAGGATCGTACTGCAGTGGGGAAAAGATAAATTCCCCGATCCCTACTGTACTCTGGTCTCAAACAGAAGGAAGGGATGGCATGTTCAAGCAGCTGATTTTTGATGAAATACCACCTTTATTTTTCACATTCAATTTTACAAGTTGTCTTTCAACAACTTTCACATAATTTATATATCTATATATACAGATAGATAGATATGGATTATATACAGACAGATAGATATGGACTATATATATATATATATATATATATATATATATATATATATATATATATATATATATATATATAGTGGATATAAAAAGTTTACACACCCCTGTTAAAATGCCATTTTTTCTGATATAAAAAATGAGACTACAATAAATCATTTCAAAACTTTTCCCACCATTAATGTGACCTATAACCTGTACAATTCCATTGAAAAACAAACAAATCTGTTAGGGGAAAAATATAAAAAAATGAAAAAATGTACAATCTGCTGGTTGCATAAGTGTGCACACCCTTAAACTAATACGTTGTTGAAGCACCTTTTGATTTCATTACAGCATTCAGTCTTCTTGGGTAGGAGTCTATCAGCATGGCACATCTTGACTTGACAATATTTGCCCACTCCTACTTGCAAAAACACTCCAAATCTGTCAGATTGCAAGTTTTCAAATTATTTATTGTGGTCTATTTGTTATATCACAAAAAAAACTGGCATTTGAACAGGAGGTGTGTAAAATTTTATATCTATATATATGTATATATAATGTATATGTATTTATATTAATATATATTTATAAAGCATCTTTCCCAAAAAGAAAGCCCTACCCCATGTATAATTTCTTATGTCTTTCTGTATTTTCCTATGCTAATATTCACCTTTTGCTGTGTATTCTGACACCAGTCCTCCTTATTTTCATGATGACATGTGATTGCTCTTTGCTGCACTGACCCTCTTTGCTTTGTTGACAATGTTTGAAATGCATCTATAAGGTACATTGTTGAGCATGTGACATGCATATCCTCATGAGCACTCCCTTACCTTTCTTGTGATGCTGACTATGTGAGCTTTCCTAAAGCAGTTCCCTTTCCTACAGTTCCCTAGTGAGATTGTTGCCAGTAATATGGCAGTAATAATTTACTATTTAGCCTTTTTCTCACATCATTGGCTCCATCCTGCTCCTCAGTACAAGTAAGGAGCATGGACTGTGCTGCATTACAGGATGTGTGATATTTAATGCTGTGCCCTTGTTACAGGAAAGGTTTCTGAATGATCCACAACTTTCTGTAATGATGAAGAACAAGTAAGTGGTTCATTCTTAGATTAACTAGAAACAACTTTGGGCCCCAGAAGTGGGTCACAATTGTCTATCATGCAACTCCCAAATCTAATCTAGAACCAGTCTTGGGCTGATAATAGAAACACAAAATCATATCAGTAAAGCTTTCTGTCATTTTCTACACTGCCTGACTTTACATCTCAGATATATAACAATTACTGACCTGTTAGTAAAAATTATTTTAACAAATTCAGTATTTTTTTCATTTAGTTCAGCAGTTAAAAGTGTAGGCAATACTGTTGGATAATCTATTTTACTTCTGCATTGTAACACTGATGAAAGTTTAAAAGAATGAGATATAAAAAAAAAAATCTAATTACTTTAAATGAATAGATATGAAACTAACAATTTAACTGTTGCATGAGGCTTCACAGAAACATTTTAAAGATGTTTGATTATTTCATAAAATGGAAACTTTTTTGCATTGTTACCTTTAGTTTAAGTTCAAGCTACTGCTCCTTACATTTGGATAACCTTACTGGGTTTCACAAATATCATGCAGAAGCCATGTAAAGTGCTTACTGCAGGTAGGTCAAATCACGTGAGCCTGGATATTGCAATTTAGACACATGTTTAGCTACAGTAGAAAGATCTCACTATTGTCTAATGCGCATGTCTATGAATGTATGAATGTGGTAAAAAGCATGTTTTGGCAGTAATTTCCAATGGTGGCCCATGCATCTCATTGGTACAGGCACGCCTCTAATTCACTCTCCCACACAAATGCAGACATTCATACACATACACCGCCCCCCCCCCCCCACACACACACACTCAGAAATCCTCCCCAGATACATAGACATTGACTCATATGTTACTCCCCCATATACTTGAAAGAACTGAAGGTCACACTCATCCAAACATGCACAGGCATCTATACTGAAGATCCACTGCATAAACCCCCTACTGAGATGAACCATGCAGGCAGAAACACACACATAGTCATCCAAGTCCATTCAGGCATGCAGAAACACTGACACACACACCCACACCGCACACACACACACACACACACACACACACACACACACACACACACACACACACACACACACGTATTCCAGCCACTATATCTCCACTTAATAGGCAACTTGTGTCTTTTGGCCATATTAATTATCATGGCAGACTATGCTAATTTATGCAGATAAATAATCTTCTGACTCATTTGTCTAGTAAATCACTTGGGAGAAAGCAAGAAAAAAGAACAGCTCACTGCAGTGATTCTTTCAACCATGGAAAAATAATGCTGTGGGCCTATCTCTGAAGTGGAGAAGGTTGCCAGTAGGTTTGGTCACTAGTGATAGAGCTTACTGCTCATGGTATCCCTTTATGAATCTCAGGTTTGAATGTTAGAGGTGAGGTAAGATTTGTTTGCACATATAAAGTACATTTGTATAAGAACTTACCATAATAATAATATATGTCCTACTGACCACTGTTGCATTATTCAAATACTGATGAGTTTATTAGACCAAGGTAACCGGACATCTGTCCAGCATACCAAAATCAAAACCTTCCATACACTTATATGTCCATTGTATGACCTCAGCCTGTGACCGTAGGGTACATAAGAGTATAGAAAGCTCCTCAGTATATCTAGAGACATAAAATTCAAGTTCAGATAAGAGGCGGGAGGGGCACTGCTCCACTCTCAGTCCACAAGGTGTGGACAGGCCATAAAAACAGAAAGGGGAAGCAGGGAAGGATGCAATACTGCAACAGTGATCAGTAGGATATCTACTGTTATGGTAAGTTCTTACACAACTGTACTATGTCCTTTCTTGGATCACTGTTGCAGTATATCAGTACTGATGGTGACTCACATAGCTAAAAGTGGTAGAGAGTGTGAAGAGTGAGTAGTACAGAGAAGGGAAATGTTAGTGTGTACATTTCATTTCTAATATGCTTTGATAGCATAATGAAATTTCAAATGTCCTTCAGTATGTATCTGTTAGCTTGCTTCTTGTCTAATATTAACAAGTGCTGACAGGGTGAGAAAAGTATAAAGTTTGTTCTGAGTAGAAAGTTCTATCATGGGATTCAAAACTTGTGCCTAAAATGGAATGTCATAAAAAAGCAGTCAGGAGATCTTAGTTTGCAAAGTTAAATGCTGTAGTGTTCATTTCTAGTTGGTCAGTGGCAGTTTTATAACTTGACAGAATAATGTTAATTTAAATCAAAAAATGACAAAACAGTATGATTCTTGTAGCTGAAGGAGACGGGATCGTAAGTTCATAGTCTCCCTCATACGTGTCTTTTTGTGCAATAATGGAAACTCTTATTCTTTGCTAAACTGTCTCATGTGAAAGTTATTTGGTACCTTAACAAGAGTTGATGGACCAGAGAGAGGGGAGCTGTTCCCCAACCCTAGCAGGATGTATCTGGCAAAGGAGGTTTTTGATATGGAAAATGCATGTACTGTATAGTGTTTTTCAAACTTGTGAAGAGAAGACTTGGTGGATACTTCAAGAACAGGTCTGGAGTCAATGCTTTCAAAGAGGGCAGAAGAGAGGGAGATTCCTCTGGTGAAATAATCCTTCACAATTGAAGACAGTGTCTTACCATGGTATGAGTAACATAAATAAATGGATTTTGAGATACATTTGGAGATTGTCTGGAGCTGGGTTTTTTCCAGTTTGTCCTCCTTAATGGAGCCAAAGAACTGGTCTGTTTTCCTAAAGTATTTTGCCTTATCTAGATTGAATCTATGTTTTCTATTCATATCCAGGGAGTGAGGAAGTCCTTCAACCCTGTTTTGTGGATTTGGAATGAAGGTAGGCAAATGAATGCTTGGTTGAGGTTGAGTGACAATTTATTAACTGCATTGGGCATGAAACAGGGATTAGCACTAATGGAAGCCCTATTCTTATGGAAGGCCATTAGGGTTTGAAGCTCAGAAATATTTCTGACAGAAGTGAGGATGACCAGCAAAACTGTGTTCATGATACAAAATCTTAAAGTGGTACACACTGCTAGGCCAAAAGGTGGTAGGGTAAATGTTTCCAATATAATGCTGAGATCCTGGGAGGGGGGATTCATACCTCTTTACTACAATTTTCTGCATATTATCAGTCTGTTCTTCATAAAAGTTGTGATTTTCTAGGTAATCATTGAGGTTTGATGTCACTAAATAATGACAGACATTGGAGTTTTCGTCTTCATATCCTCCAGCAAATACATGTCAACTCAAAATATGTTATTCTACTAATGTTCTAAGTTTAAAAGCACAATAATTAAAGTCTGCCCTCATTTTTGGCCCTTTGTCCCCCATTATTTTTGACTTTATCCAGATTTCTTACTCTAAGAAGTTGAATGTTATAGGAAATAGCTCTTCTAGTTAAATTCAATTAAAGGCTGCCTAAAATCTGATTGACCTTGTATCAGAAGTGCAAGGAGGATTTTAAGGACATTCAGGCAGAGATAGCATATAAGTGTGCCTTGATGGAGTAATAGGTTAGCCCACATTTTAGTAACTCACACAAATAAGGCAAAATAATAGGAGCACTGACATGAAAGGAGTCATATCCTTCTTAAGACACCAGATTGAAAATCTTTTCAATATTGAGATGTACGATTTTCTAGTGGTAAGTTTTCTCAACTCCTAGTGCATCTGAAGCAAATACTGAAAGCACTGATGTCTGAAATGAATTAAGATTCTATCATCCAAAATGTAAGATGAAAACCTCTATTGAGATGTAAGATTTTCTAGTGGTAAGTTTTCTCAACTCCTAGTGCACCTGAAGCAAATACTGAAAGCACTGATGTCTGAAATGAATTAAGATTCTATCATCCAAAATGTAAGATGAAAACCTCTAAGTTAGGATGAATTAGAGGGCACTTTATCATGTAAACAAGTCCATTTTCTTGGATAACTTGTAGTGATGACCCCTGGCTAGGAGTAAGAAAATGGGGAACTAGTGCTGCCCAAGGCAGCAAGGAATCACAAGTAAGATTTTTGGTTTGTTGCTTCGGATATTCAGGAGAATATTTGGTATTATATGGGAAGGTCTAGAAGTACACCCTCTCAACAGATATATATGACGTCCATTCTCCAAGGCTGGGGACAAGGAGTACGGGAGCAAAATTGAGCTCCCTGTTCTTAGAGGAGGCAAACAGATCTATTTGAGAAATACCCTTTTGTGGTCAATGTCCAAGAAGACCTCTCTGTTTAACATCCATTCCTAAGGGTTTTACATGTACCTGTTTAGTCAGGCTGCAAGAATGTTGACCACGGATGGAATGTAAACAGCCAGCAGGGATGGATTTGCTTTTATACCTTGGTCCCATGCCAGAACAGCTAGTCTGCACAGTTGTTAGGACTTAATCCTCCTCACTTGTTGATGAACCACATGACTGTAGTGCTGTGTCTGAAAATCCCAAGTGGTCCTAAGTTCCTGGAGGGAAAACACCTAACAGGTTTGAAAAAGGTTCATTTAATATACATTGATGTGTTCCCTTATCTCTTTGGAGGATCATTGGCCTTGAACTCTCATGAGGGCTGCCCATGCTCTCCAAGCCAGATCTGATGCATCACTGTGTAGATCTTTGATGAGAGTGGGTAGACTGAAGAGTAGGCAGAGACTGACTTGAATTTTAGGAAATCCACCATTGCAACACCTTTTTCAAAAAGGGCAAGAAATGGATTTGGAAGTCAATGCTTGACAGCACTGAGACCAAACAACCAGCCTATAAATATTAAAAAAATCAAATCTAAGATATTTGAAGGACAAATTGGGAAAGAAACTAGGTGATGAAAATTGCTTATCTTCATGAAACAAAAAAAAAAAATCTGTCTATAAATTATCCCAATATACTTGAGGGGAGTTGAAGACTACTATAAGTCAGCTATTCCTCATCTATCAGTAAAGATACTTTAAGAAGAGGAATAAATTAATGAAAAACACTGATTTATCAGTGACCTGAATTTTTAAGTCACTGAGAACTGGTCAGTGATGGTGAGCATCATCAACAGACAAGAAGGAAATCGGTTAGCATTTTTATGAATATGCTCACATGACCAGGAAAGTGGCAAATGAGAAGGAGCTTACAGTTTGCCTCTGCTTCTACTGCATAATCAAAGGTTTTATGTGCTCTCCAGGAAACTGGATCACAGTAAATTCACTTAAGAGTAATATCTGGAAAAAAAACTGTGAAATCACTAGGACTGGCTAAAACATTGGTGGTATATTTTGTGCAAGCATATACTGCAGTGGGATGCTTCACTTAGGATAGGTTCAAAATTATACTAGTGTCAAAGATTCATCAATTAAATCAGGTTCAGGTGGATTATCTAAAACAAGAGGTGATGGAGCCCTTAAAAGAACTAAATGTACCTTGGTAATGCCTGGTTTGCTACAGGCACTTATAAACAACAGAAGGAGTCCTTATAGTAATTTTTAAGAGACAGTCTGCATAGACTGAGGGGGATATTGCTCTCTTCATAATTTTAGATAAACTTGTCACTTTTAAAATGTTCACAGTTTCATTTTTTTTCCAAAGATGATTTAAAACACCTTGCAGTTTTGCTGTTCATCAGCTATCAGCTATGAAACAGAGGTCAGCATAAACAAATTATTTTCTCATTTAATTTC